>NW_024847321.1:0-1009 GCF_019175285.1 Sceloporus undulatus
TTTTAAATCTACCTTTTTCCTGAGATCATGCCTTGGCAGGGCAGCTGGCTACATGGTCTCCTCACTTTTAGATTAATGGTGGATTGCTGTGGGGACAGTCAGTAGTCATGGCTTCAGACCAATTTTTTATATAGATCCATACTTGGTAACAGCAGTACGTTTTGTCTTGCTAACAGAATTTAAAGTTTATTTCCTGGACTAAATTTTGAGGTGATCAAATAATTTTTGGAATGCATCATGTGCTTCTCCCTCCCCTTTTATTAGTCATTCTCTGGATGAGGGCTATTTTCTGTTGCAGGTGACCTTTGCAGATGTGGCGGTATATTTCACTGAGGAGGAATGGAAACTGCTGACGAAGAAGCAAAGACTTATGTACAAGGATGTGATGATGGAGAATTATGAGAATGTGGCCTCTGTGGGTAAGGAAGCTGAATTCATTGCCCTTACTATGAAGACTGAGGGCTCTTTCTTTCTACATTATCATAGCACTATGATTCCGCTTTAGAATTATAGAATCATAGAGCTGGAATAGACCACAAGGACCATCTGGTTCAACCCCTTGCCATGCAGGAAACACGTTGAAAGCATCCCCGACAGATGGCCACCCAGCCTTTGTTTAAAGGCCTTCAAAGACCTTTAAAGACCTTCGAAGAAGGAGAACTTTAGAAATATTATTATTTCTAACCAGACCAAAGACACCGCCATGCTCTGAGGGAGTCTATTCCACTGTTGAATAGCTCTTACTGTCAGAAAGTTGCTCCTAACGTTTAGGTAGAACCTCTTTTCCTGGGGCTTGCGTCCATTGTTCCGTGTCCTTTGCTCTAGAGCAGCAGAAAGGAAGCTTGCTCCATCCTCAGTATCTCTTCAAATATTTGAATAGGACTATCATATCCACTCTTAACCTTCTCTTCTCCAGGCTAAACATTCCCAGATCCCTAAACCAATCCTCACAGGGCTTGATAGTTTCCAGACCCTTCACAATTTTCATTGCTCTCCTTTGGATACCCTC
>NW_024847322.1:0-1009 GCF_019175285.1 Sceloporus undulatus
GAAAAGTCTTCAGGCTTCAATCACGACAAAAGCTTGGTGAAAAGCAAAACTAGTCACTTTTGTTAAAAGGACAATCTGATCTGCACTGCACTGTTGATGCTTATTCATTACTAATGAAAGTCCACTGATATTGCTCTTGAGAGGATAAACATGCTGTCTGCTTAGGATAGTGCAATCTTTCATGATGAATGTATGAAAGAGCAAAACTAGATGCTGAAACACAAAGAATCCCTCCGATATAAACTGTTACCTACTTTCAGTTACCCAGCAATTTAAAAAGTGACACATGAAAAATTCTCTGAGGGTTTTCCTGAGGCTTCATAAAGACAAGTGAGCATAAATTAAGTAGGGAGCTACGAACAATGAAACTCATAATAAAAATGCACAAAGAAACATGTTTCCCCACTTTATAAACAGACCAAGTGGGCCAGGCCATATTTGTACCACTCAGTTTTCTGCATTGATATGCCATTACGGAATATATCGGGATTCAGAATAACTGCACATTATTTATTTATCTATTTATTATCTGTGTATTTTAATATTAAATAAATAAATATTGTGTTTTGAAATGATTTTATACTTTTAAAAATAAGTGTTGTAATATGATAGCTTATTTAATTATGTTTAACTTTTTTCTATAATCAGTGTTTTGTTTTGGTTTTTTAAAGCTCTGTCTTGTTTTTAGCCTTGTTGTAAGCTCCCTTGGGTCTCATTCCTGTAAACAAGCAGAACTGACAGTAATTCTATTACTGTAATTAAAAGTAAATATTTTAATATTAATTTAAATAAGTAAAATAAATATTTAATAAATATTTAATTAACTATTTAAGTATTTGATATTTAAATAAATCCTTCAGGTTACCAAAGTAAGCTCTTCTGAGCTCAATGGAATCATATGCTATCAGAGATGCAGTTTTCCTCTTACACTGTATGAATGAATGAGTTATCACAAAATAATGGGTCTTTTGGAGTACTGCAAAATTCTTAGCTTTCAACTGCACATGAC
>NW_024847323.1:0-1009 GCF_019175285.1 Sceloporus undulatus
AAGACTGCATCCTGTCACCCTACCTGTTTAATTTATATGCTGAAAACATCATAAGTAAAGCAGAATTAGAATCAGAAAAAGGAGGAGTGAAGACAGGAGAAAGGAACATCAACAACCTAAGCTATGTGGACGACACCATAATATTAGCAGAAGGCATTAAGGAATTGGAACAGTTAATAAAGAAGGTCAAAAATGAAAGTGCAAAGGTAGTTTGCTGAACATAAAGAAAACAAAAATAATGACCACAGAAGAAATACACAAATTCAATCTAGACAATGAGGAAACTGAAATAGTTAAAGAATTCCAATATCTAGTATGAAACATTGACCAGAATGGAGAGTGCAGTCAGAAAATAAAAAGAAGAAGAGGAATCGGTAGGACAGCTATGAAAGAACTAGAAAAAAAATACTGAAGAGCAAAAAGATACAACTGAGCACTTAAATCAGAATATCATTGTATTCCCAATTACCATGTATGGATGTGAGAGCTGGACAATGAAGGAAGCGGACAGAAAGAAAATAAACTCATTCAAGGTTTGGTGATGGAGAAGAGTACTTAGGATACTGTGGACAGCCAAGAAGACAAACAAATGGGTTCTTGAACAGATCAGACGAGATCTCTCCTTGGAAGCAAAGCTGATCAAGTTGAGACTATTGTACTTTGGCCACATCATGAGAAGGCATGGGTCACTAGAAAAAACAATAATGCTAGAAAAGGTCCTGAAACCAAAGCTCAGTGGATACCAAGGCCCCACTATAGTTTGTCATGAGGGTAAGTAATGATAAGGGAGCTCCCAGGAACGTAAGCAATGAGTCCATTGATGTGTGTACAGTGTGCCCGCGTTATACACGGCTTCCAGCCTATGCTGGAAGCCGTGACGGAAGGAAGAGAAGTGCACACCCAAAGGAAACAATGGCTCGTGCTCCCGTGGCATGTGCCCCACATGCTGCAGCCATGGGCACGAGCCCCATTCATTTGAGCATCTGCGTTTTTCCTTTATGGGGGGGGG
>NW_024847324.1:0-1008 GCF_019175285.1 Sceloporus undulatus
TGGGGTCGGGAAGGAATTTTCCTCCAGGGCGGATTGGCCTGAGATCCTGGAGGTTTTTCGCCTTCCCCTGGGCACTGAGCAGGAGTCACTTGCCAGGTTAGTTAGCACATTCAATTTCTTAGTCCACTTACTAAATGTTTATTAGCATAATGTGTTAAACAAGGAGGGAAGTAACCTTGGAAACACCCTAAACCCAATGGTATATCTTTTTTCAAAAGAAAGAAGCATGCATGTTGCTTTTACGGTTAATCTGAAACTCTTTAGCAATCTGAGAAATGGAGTAAAAATGTCAGATAGTGATGAATGCAGAAGATAAACCACCAGAAATAAAGCAAAGAAAGGAAAGCAGAATCAGCCTTAACAGGTGAAGAAACATCCCAAAAAGATCAAAAATAAGAAGGAACCTTACTAACAGTTGGTTATGAAGAAATTATCCGGACCTTCAAGGATTCAATGCTGAAGCTTGTTCAGGAAATCAGTTCAGTCCCTTGTGAGGAAGAAGAAATAGCTTCAGCAATCAAAGCTTTATGAAGAAGGAACGTTCTATGTCCATTTAGGTTGTTTCTTTCTGTGGAAGACAGCAACAGAGCCTGCAGGCCTTGCCTTTGCGCAACAGTATAACAATGGGAGAAATGGAAGGAGGGAATAGGGAATAGCAGTGGGGCGCTTGCGCATGACTCTTGCTCATGGCATGCCCAGGCTAATGCTGACTGCCACTTTTGGGGTCGGGAAGGAATTTTCCTCCAGGGCGGATTGGCCTGAGATCCTAGAGGTTTTTCGCCTTCCCCTGGGCACTGAGCAGGAGTCACTTGATAGGTTAATTGGCACATTCAAATCCATATTAAAAATCATGATAAAGATAATAAAAAGACTAAATCCAACATAAAAATAAGAGCTAATAAAAGAAAAATAAATGTATTACTAAAAACCTATTTCTTGTCTCCTTTCCCTTTTTCTCTGATCTGTTAAGCACACTGCTATTACCTGCTGTTGCATGGATTCTGAGAT
>NW_024847325.1:0-1008 GCF_019175285.1 Sceloporus undulatus
TCCAGGAAAGAAAGGGAAAAAGGCAGCTTCATTAGAAATGGTCCAGCAAAGAGAAAGGAGGCCGGGGCTCAAGCTGAGGCTAACAGAACTAGTTCGATATAACCCACAATATGCACAACACCTTCGAGGGCACCTTAATTTCTATGGTTTGCCCTTGTTAACATATTCCATTTTAATTCGTAACTGTTTTAACTTTTGAAACTGTTTGTTTTGTTGTTGTTTTTCAAATTTTTATATTTATACATTTTAATGTTGTACATTGGGCCCTTGTTATCTGCTGGGGTTTGGTTCTGGGACCCTTGTGGAAAACAAAATCTTTGGATGCTCAAGTCCCATTAAATGCAATGGCATAGCAAAATGTGGCTCCTTATATAAAGTGGCAAAATCAAGGTTTGCTGTTTGGAAGATATATAAATACATATATATATATGTAAATATATAATATTTTCAAGCCATGGATGCTTGAATCCATAAATTAAAAAATCTGTGGATAAGGGCGGCTGTACTGTTGTTTTTAAAATGGCATTCTTTTAAACCTGCCTTGAGTCCCTATATTGTTGGGCAAAGCCTTCCCAGGCATTGTGCAATTGTTACCTGACATTGTTTTATGGTCTGCCCTAATTTACCGGACGTCAAATCCATATGCCTTCTGTTTTAACTGTTTGTGTAGAATGTATGCCATACGGGTGGGTTTTATTTTAAAGCTGTTTTAATCGTTATCTATGATTAAAGCGCTATACGAGTAAAAAGCTTAATAATAATAATAATAATAATAATAATAATAATAATAATAATATTGTGTGATATATAAAGTGGGATAGATAAGAAAGTAAGATGATAACAATGACGATGGTGGTGGTGATGATGAAGGTTTGCTTAATGTTTTGTTACTTCTGATTCTGGCCAGAAGCACCCACACTCGGGAGATAACCCGGTTTGAGAGCGCTTTGACTGACAGGGCTCCATGCTCTGGAATTCTGGGAAGGGTCGCTTGTTGTGGCCCCAGAG
>NW_024847326.1:0-1008 GCF_019175285.1 Sceloporus undulatus
TTAGTCTCACTATGTCCTCCATACCCCTAACTGACTTCAAGTTGGGCGCCATGAAGGGGCGTCAAAGGCCGCAAAGAGGGATCTTAAAACCACCAGTGACACCCGCTAACAAAAACAAAGCTGCCTCCCTAACAGGATAGCAACTTAACCAAATAGTGTACCCAAATTTATGGGACTAGGTCCCTTTTGCAGGAGGGCTGGCAGAGCCCGTCACCATTTTAGGACCCTAGTCCTTCTTGGCGGACTGCTCATGTCCTCGAGAGCAGATTTTGAATGAGTGACTACCCCACAGAGAATCCCTACAAGCCTATTGCAGAATACCTACAAGCTAAACTCCCAGCATAAAAACTTCTGCTGCTGTCCTGGTGTCCCTGAACCATGAAAGGAAGGTGAAAGAGATGCTTTCTGGACCAAATGTCCACTGTGCAAACACTCCTCCTGAGTGGGCTGAGTGGGAGTCCTGAGTTGTATCCACAGCTGCGAGTGCATCACATCCCATCGCAATGAAGGGTAAATAGCAGGTAGCATTCGGAATGCCGCATCATAGAGCAACCATGCTGGGCCTGATTAATCAATGTATGCTTTATGAATAATGTCTATGTATTGAAACAACGAGGACTCCTGCAAAGATACATCCTGACCCATAGAATGAGCAGCTCCATCGTCTTGGGCACATAATTGTTCTAGGGCAGAAATAGGAGAGCACATCTCATTATACATCAACCTCTTATCAGAGATCTTAGCAGAAGGCACAGGAAGAATGTAACCAGCCCTTTCTGCTTCTAATGACTGTATTCTAGCGAATGTCCCCCCCCTCCCCATGGAAATTCATCATCGCTGTCATTATCAGAGTGAACAACCAGAACCCACTTGGATGAGGTCTTTTTAGCTGGACCTTTGACTTTGTTGCCTACAAATCCCTTCTTTGGAGCCATAATGCAAAATGTCAATAAAAGTAAACAACATCCACAGCTTTGTAACTATGAAACAATTAGGTAATATAGAAGC
>NW_024847327.1:0-1008 GCF_019175285.1 Sceloporus undulatus
GCCTCTGCCCAGACATCAGCTGTCCTATCAAAATAAAGGTGCTGACATTATCTTATTTTTGTGATCCAATCAAAATAGAGATATGAAATAGGACATTGCTTTGGGTCTTGTTGGAGGTATAATAAACTAGGGACTTTTCCACACAGGACATAGAAGTAGGGTCAGTTCGCAATGGTCGATGCGTCATGTTGCATCGTTCATTCACACTCGCGCTCTCTGAATACGCTTTGCCAATTCGTATTTGTGTCATATCGCATTGTTCATTCACACCTGGGTGGCCTTCCAGATTGAGGTTTTACGCATCGGCCAATGTGTATTCAGGCAAAGTGAGGCAAGTGCAGATGGGATAACCACACCAGCCCAATACAATATGTATTGGCCGATGCACATCGGCAGCTTTGCGCATGCTCTGTGGGGCTCTGAACGGGGGCAACATTTTTAACTTCCGGGGGTGAAGAATGAGGTCACTGTTTGGCGTGTAATATCGCGAGAATTGCTGCCTTTAGCCACTTACGAAAGGGGTATGCACCATCTGTATATGTATGTGTGTGTGTGTGTGTGTGTGTGTGTATGCACACACATAAATACATACATACATATTTATATATATACATACATACTTATATATATATATACACATAATGGTAAAGCCAAAAGTGAGATGCCTTTTTTATGTGTACACACACATTTGTCTGTATGAGTGTTTATATATATTCACACACACACACACACACACAAAAACACACAAACACACACACATATATATATACAAAAACACACTGTGCCACATCCAAAAGTGTGATGCCGTATTTATATGTGTACACACACATCTGTCTGATTGAGTGTTTGTATATATATGTGTGTGTGCGCACACACACACACACATAGATATACACACATATACACATAGTGGTACTGCCAAAAGTGTGAAGCCGTATTTATATGTGTACACACACAGCTCTGTGTGTGTGTGTGTGTGTGTGTGTGTATACATATACATATATACAC
>NW_024847328.1:0-1008 GCF_019175285.1 Sceloporus undulatus
TAAGGTACTGCATTAAGGGCGGAAAAATGAAATGCACAGATATAGGACACCTGGCTGAATGAAATTACGCGTGAAAGGGATCTACGAGTCCAAGTAGACCACAAGTTGGACATGAGTCAACAGTGCAATGCGGCAGCTAAAAAGACCAATGCGATTTTAGGCTGCATCAATAAAAGTATAGTGTCTAGATCAAGGGAAGTAATAGTGCCTCCCTATTCTGCTCTGGTCAGGCCCCACCTGGAATATTGTGTCCAATTCTGGGCACCACAATTCAAAAAGGATGTTGAGAAACTGGAGCGTGTCCAAAGGAGGGTGACTAAAATGGTGAAGGGTCTGGAAACCATGTCCTATGAGGAACGCCTTAGGGAGCTGGGGATGTTTAGCCTGGAGAAAAGAAGGTTAAGAGTTGATATGATAGCCCTGTTTAAATATTTGAAGGGATGTCACATTGAGGAGGGAGCAAGCTTGTATATTGCTGCTCCAGAGACTAGAACCCAGATGAAAGGATGCAAACTACAGGAAAAGAGATTCCAGCTCAACATTAGGAGGACCTTCCTGACAGTAAGGGCTGTTTGACAGTGGAACACACTTCTTCCTCGGAGTGCAGTGGAGTCTCCTTCCTTGGAGGTCTTTAAGCAGGGGCTGGATGGCCATCTGTTGGGGATGCTTTGATTGAGAGTTCCTGCATGGCAGAATGGGGTTGGGTTGGATGACCCTTGGGGTCTCTTCTGACTCTATGATTCTATGATCCTGGGGTTTGTCCTTCCAACCTTGGCTTGTTTTTTTATCTCTGGGTTCATCCGCACTGCAGAAATAATCCAGTTTGACACCACTTTAATTACCATGACTCAGTCTAAGGAATTCCGGGAACTGTAGTTCTGTAAGACATTTAGCCTTCCCTGTCAGAGAGCTCTGGTGCCTCAACAAACTACAATCCCCCAAATTGCACAGCATTGGGCCATGGCAGTGAAAGTGGTGTCAAACTGGATTATTTCTGCAGTGTGGATG
>NW_024847329.1:0-1008 GCF_019175285.1 Sceloporus undulatus
CCCCCTTTTTTACAACAAGATACAAAAAGGCTGCTAATACCTGATGAATTTCTTTGTTTGAAAAACCAATCTTTGCTGATCTATTTTATCATCCACTATAAAAAAAAAAACCCCAAAAAAACACTTGATCCAAAATGAATACTTAGATGCTTTGCTGCCCAGAGGTCCCTCTCTTTTGGACATCCTTCCAGGACACAGTGAGACCGTGGCCTGGCCCCAGCCCTCTCTCTGCCTGCCTCCATCTCCGCTCCCCCTCTGGCCCCAGAAGCCCACTATGCCCACAGACCTCTCCATGGACCCTGACCCACGCCCTCGCTGCCCTCACAGCCTTGCCTCTGGGGGGACTTTGAGGCCTAGGAGAGACTTTGGAACTCTCCTTCCATTCTATTGGTTCAAAATTTGCATGGCTCCACCCTTGGCCACTCCCATTAATCCTCTGACCTTCAGGTCTCTCCCTGTCTGAGTTCCATGGCTGCTGGGAGGGAGGCGGGGTCTCAATCTCTAGAGAAGGAAACAGCGCCACCGCCTGGCCACTGCACTGTAATTGCAAGACTGGCAGAAGAAATTACATTCTCGCCTCTCTCCTCATTGGTCCCAAATTTGCATGTCCCACCCTTGGCCCCTCCCACCTCTCTCTGCCCTCTCCCTGCCTTCCATTGGGTCTCTGTGTCTGGAAAGGAGGCGGGGCCTCAGCCTTTTGTCTGGGAAGGAGGGAAGCAGCGCCACCTGGAGGCAGGGAGGCTCTGCACAGAAGAATGGCAGCTTCATGGAGATTGATTGATTATTGCCAGGTGTAAACCTTCCTTTTCTGGTTCCCTTAACCTTTGCAACATTTCTAGAGAAGACACACAATTGGAAAACAAACAGACAACTGGTTCCTTAAGTGAGAAGATAGGGCTGAAATAGAGAGTTTAAGAAATCTGATTCATGGGAAATCAGGAGAAGAAATCACTAAGGAATAGGAATTAGTCAATCAATCAATAAATATTGCAAAAACAGATGAAAGCA
>NW_024847330.1:0-1008 GCF_019175285.1 Sceloporus undulatus
TTTTTGGGCGGTCTGTTTCGCCGCTGTGATAGTGAAAATTCTTGATCTGAACCAATTGATCTAAAATATAAAACCCACAGTCAGTCAATTTTTTCCATAAAAAAAGAGTTGTCTCACAGTCTTCAACTTAGAATTATCCCATAGAGATAGTTTAGCATGATGGTATCAAATTGTTATTGAAAAGCTATTGTACACCAAGCTACCCTGACAGTAGAGATTTCAAGAGTCACCATCCCTTTCTGCCTTAAATGAACAGTATATTCTGGCAGTCCATTGAGAAAGAAGTTCTAAGTAAATGGTTTCCAAGATTTGTCAAGGAGATTTATCTAAATTAGATCATGTTTCCCAGCTTTTGATGTAAACTCAAATCTGGGAAATTAAATCCACTTTCTGCAAAGGAAAATTGTGTCTTGTTGAAAAACAGGTTGATAAAGCCCCCATATAGATCTCCTAAAATTGGATTAATTTTGTAAAAATAAACCTTAGGAAGATACAGGGTGACACCTGAGAGAACATAAAATGTCCATGGCACATCATTCATCTTTAGTATATTATCTTACTTCAGCTGTTGTTCCTCCAGATTTGCAGGAGATCCATTCCGGACCTCCACCCGCGAATTCAAAATTTTGCAAATATTCAAATTACATTAGAATGGCACTTGAGTATTTCCCTCCCCTCCCTCCATCCTTACCTGCTTCATCCCCTCCAGGCTGCTTCTCGCACTGGCTGTGAAAAAGGCCTTGCAGCAGCCAGCACACCCAAGAGAAGGTAACATTGGCCTCGAGAAAGCCATGCTGGCCTTGCAACAACCGGCAAAACCAAAATGAGACCACACTGGCCTGGAAAAAGCTGCAGTGGCCTTGCGGCAGCTGGCATAAACAAAAATAAACCCTGCCTAATGTTTTCTGTGTATTAACCCAGAATTGCCTTGCAGCAGCCGGCACAACCAGGAAAAAGCCGTGCTGGCCTAGAGAAGGCCGATGCAGTCAAGAGAAACCGCGAATGGCA
>NW_024847331.1:0-1008 GCF_019175285.1 Sceloporus undulatus
GAAATAAACACTATTCTACAAAGGGTCATAAGGAATATGTTCTTATCTCTTATTTCCTATCACTCATCTAATTTGTGTATTTCCTCTCTATCCTGTCAAGTGTTTCTTTAATCCAAATTGTTTTTACTTGTAGGCCTTGTATTCTTCTCATGGATTCATTGGGTAGACTGTACAAATCAGTATCACATGTCATTAAAACATTCAGGGAGTGAATATTTAACATATAATTTAGAATTGTTTATACCTAAAACAGAGTTCTTATAAAAAACATTATTCTGGGACTCACTCTTGTATTGCAGATACTTGGAAGTGGAGTCGGAAATGAAAAAAGGTAGCAAACGAAGTTTTTCCAAACAGTAATGGAAGATTTCAGTGTAAACGTGCCAAAGGCAAGACGGTTCCTGGGATTGCAGAATATATTTTCTTCAGTATGTGGCAAGCTTTCTGGAGGTGAGTTTATTGGGTTTGTTGAAGATTTACATTGCATTTGGCTTCAGAATATCAAGCAGATTCCTAGAGCTTTTTCCTCTCTTACGCAATTGGTTGTTGGATATGGCATTTGATTCTTCATTACTAAAAACATTAAATAGTATAACAATAATATAATATTGTGATATGATATATATTACTATAATATAATGTAATAATATAACATAATGTAATGATATTATTATTTATGAATATCCTGTCTTTCTCCGATATAAGGGCTGAAGGCAGCGAACAGCAAATTTTAAAAAATACCCTTTAGAAACAGATAACAAAATCTGTGGATGCTCAAGTCCCATTAAACATAATGGCACAACAAAATTGTGTCCCTTATATAAAATGGAAAATCAAGGTTTGTTATTTGGAATTTATACTTTTTTTGGAATATTTGCAAGCTGTGGATGCTCAAATCCATGGATAAAAAATCCGTGCATAAGGAGAGCCGACTGTAGTCAAAAGTACATGATGACTGGGAAAAAGTAGCATTTCCTGTTTTTTTTTAATCTCTGCTTTTTTAGTGCA
>NW_024847332.1:0-1008 GCF_019175285.1 Sceloporus undulatus
CTTAACTTGCATTCGCTGTCCATTTAGTGGCCAGAAAGTGTGGCCCTTGAATGTGCTTTTCAGGCCAAAGCAAAAGGGGGATTTGACCCATCATCGTCGTCGTCATCATCATAATTATCCAATTGGGACACAAAGCCGCTTGCAAAGTAAAAAAAAAATACAATTAAAAACATGCAAAAGTAGGCCTTAAAATAGTATAGTATTCTACAATAAGAGAGTGATAATTCACCGTTGAAATAGCTTCCAGGGGCCCCTTCCATTATTTTACTCCAAAAGGGAAAAAATGGCCCATTTGTGGCCACTCAGGGTTTTATTTTCTTCATTTTTTTGGGGGGGGGGATCTCTGCAGGCCCCAGAGCTTCCCAGGACAGAAAAATAGCCCTTAGACTGGCAGCAGTCGTATACAGCTTCATCCGCACTGCAGAAACAATCCAGTTTGATACCACTTTTAACTGCTATGGCTCAATGTTAGTGAATCCTGTGATTTGTAGTTTGCTGTGGCACTGGAGCTCTCTGAGAGAGAAGGCTAAATAGCTCATCAAATTATAATTCCTAGGATTCCCTAGCACTGAGTCACAGCAGTTAAAGTGGCGTCAAACTGGATTATTTCTGCAGTGCAGCTGCAGCCTATCTCTAATTTAAACCCTGCCCCAACAGTGCATGAAATGTGGGTGCTTTGTGGAAAGAAAACAGAGGGAGGTATTACTGTTATCATCATCATCATCATCATCATCATCATCATCATCATTTATTTATATAGCAACAGAATAAAACATTTATAACTACTTCAACATAAAATACAATACATACTAGAATAAGATACTAAAATACAACAAAATGCAATAGTAAACTACAGTGTAAACCAAGAAAAAGCTACACAGGCAGAAACACACAAAATGCAGAATAAAACAGATAATCCATGATAGCAAAAATATAGAGCATTAATCTGAAATTCCAAAAGTTTTAGAAAGCGGGAAAAGTTTTCAGTTTGGATTTGGAAATGGAAAG
>NW_024847333.1:0-1008 GCF_019175285.1 Sceloporus undulatus
CATGTATATATAATTATAACTGTGTATATGTTTACTTCCGGTCATAACAGCATAACTGCCCTGCAATTACTGTAATTGGAAATTTATACTTTTTGATGTTTTTATGATATGTATGTTACACATGATTGGCTCCTGAGGACACTCTGAGGGCTGCCATTGGCTGGAATCCCCATCCCACCATCCCTAGCCCTGATTGGCTGGAATCCCCATCCCTCCCACCATCCTTGGCCCTGATTGGCTGGAATCCAATTTTGTGTTCTGGAGGCCATTTTATTGTCTGCTTGTGACTGTGGGGAAGAATGTTCCAGAACCTTCTCTGAGGCCTCAGTTGAACAGAGCCTTCTCTTTCTCTGCTGAGGCTCCAGAGTCAGAAGGAGGCCAGGCTCCTTGGGCCAAAAGGAAGGAAGTGTGTCTCTTTGTGTGTCTTTTGTGTCTCTTTTCTCTGCTCCTTCTGGGGAACCTGGGTTTTAAAAGGGATCAGAAATGGGGAGGATAGTTTTAATACAAGCCTTATCTTCACAAACCTCAGGCTTTGGCTCCTATCCCTTTTTTAAAAAATAATTTTTAATAACTCTCCAATAATTTAATGGCATTTTCTTTTGGATGGGAGGGTTAGGGTTAGGGTTTGGGATATAATGAAATATGTTGTTATTGTATTGTATGGATATTTTTATTGTAAGCTGCTAAAAGGTGGCCATTCTTATGTAGTAATTGCCTTGTGATTAACTCCCACAACAGCCTTGTAAGGTAGGCTTCATGGGCTCCTAGAGCTGGAAGGGTGCCCCAAGGGCCAAACAGTCAGCCCCATTCTGCCCTCCAAGTCCTCCAAAGAGATGGGCATCCAGCCAGAGACTCCTCCAATGCTCTTGGAGGCAGCATCTCCCATAGAATTGCTCAGAGGTCATGGGGCCCACAGTCCCATGGGAACCGGTCCTTACCCCCCCCCCCCTTTTGGGAAAGGAGACCCCCTCAGCCCCTGGGCTATTTACTACCAGGAGTTACTATGGC
>NW_024847334.1:0-483 GCF_019175285.1 Sceloporus undulatus
AAGACTGCGTCTTCGTCCGCTCCAATCCTGGTTCCTCTCCGTCTTCTCTCCGCTAGAGGACCCGCCTTCGAAGTGGCTCACGGTACCCAGACCTATAGCCGCTTCCCTCAGATGGTGGCTACACATCCCCAACGTCTGCACCGGGATGCCTTTCCATCAGCCCCAGACACAACTGACGCTGACAACCGATGCATCCCTGGAGGGATGGGGCGCCCACCTGCTCGACCTTGTCGTCAAGGACAGGTGGTCCGCACAAGACAAGCTCCTCCACATCAACGCCTTAGAGATGCTCGCAGTGGAGAAGGCCTTGAGGGCGTTCGAGTACGCTGTCGCAGGGAGAGTGGTCCTCCTCAGGACGGACAACACCACCGTGATGTACTACATCAACAAACAAGGTGGCACCAGGTCCAAGACCCTGCTCGACCTCACGCTCCGCATCTGGGACTGGTGCATCCAGAGACACGTCCTCCTCCAGGCGATTCA
>NW_024847334.1:583-1008 GCF_019175285.1 Sceloporus undulatus
TCCTCCTCAGGACGGACAACACCACCGTGATGTACTACATCAACAAACAAGGTGGCACCAGGTCCAAGACCCTGCTCGACCTCACGCTCCGCATCTGGGACTGGTGCATCCAGAGACATGTCCTCCTCCAGGCGATTCACCTTCCCGGAGAGGACAATGACCTGGCAGACCGCCTCAGCAGATCTCCATCGGTGTGCCACGAGTGGAGGCTCCATCCCGAGACGGTCAGCGACCTCTTCGATCGGTGGGGAATCCCCCGGATCGATCTCTTTGCGACCAGATGGAACAGCCACTGTCCCCAGTTCTGCTCCAGGAAGCGATTCGACGGATCCCTCGGAGACGCATTCGCTTTCCTCTGGACGGGGGAGCTCCTCTACGCCTTCCCTCCGTTCCCTCTCATCATCAGGGTGGTGTCCAAGATGACA
>NW_024847335.1:0-547 GCF_019175285.1 Sceloporus undulatus
CTCCAACTCCCAGAATTCCATAGCCTTGAGCCACAAAAAGAGTTAAAGCGGTGCCAAACCGGGTTATCTCTCTAGTGTGGATTTAAGAAGCATGGATTTACATTTCTAGGAGTGTTTTGAGCTTTTATTATTATTATATTTTATCTCCTTCTAACCTTTTTTCTTGAATGCCCTCCATTTTCAGATGCCTTGTCCTCCTTTGCTTTGAGGACATCCGTTCATCCTGAGGTTGGGGCTCCAGAGCCCTGAAGCCGGGCATCATTAGTTCCTTGCGGCCGTTGTCTGTCTCCACAACTTACTTGAGTTAAAATCATGTGTCTTGTTGCGTGCCTTCGAGTCATTTCTGAATTACGGCGGCCCTAAAGCGGTGAACCTTTCAAAGGGTTTTCATGACAGGTTTCTTCAGAGGGGGTTGCCATTGCCATTCTCTGAGGCTGAGAAAGCTTGCTCGCTCAAGGTCACTTGGTGGGTTTCTGTGGCCAAGCTGGGATTCGAACCCTGGTCTCCAGAGTCATAGTTCAACACTCAATCCACTACACTGTTGTTG
>NW_024847335.1:647-1008 GCF_019175285.1 Sceloporus undulatus
CTCCAACTCCCAGAATTCCATAGCCTTGAGCCACAAAAAGAGTTAAAGCGGTGCCAAACCGGGTTATCTCTCTAGTGTGGATTTAAGAAGCATGGATTTACATTTCTAGGAGTGTTTTGAGCTTTTATTATTATTATATTTTATCTCCTTCTAACCTTTTTTCTTGAATGCCCTCCATTTTCAGATGCCTTGTCCTCCTTTGCTTTGAGGACATCCGTTCATCCTGAGGTTGGGGCTCCAGAGCCCTGAAGCCGGGCATCATTAGTTCCTTGCGGCCGTTGTCTGTCTCCACAACTTACTTGAGTTAAAATCATGTGTCTTGTTGCGTGCCTTCGAGTCATTTCTGAATTACGGCGGCCCT
>NW_024847336.1:0-1008 GCF_019175285.1 Sceloporus undulatus
GGGAAATTAAAGGGCCCCCTCTAACAATGTTCCCAGGTCAGCTTCTCCTATGTACTCCAAACCCTCCTTGACTATATAACAATTTTTTAAAAATAAAAATAAACAATTTGCGCACCGTTAGGCGTGCCTCCCCCAGCACTTAAACAGAATTAGGCTTCTGTCCACTCCCACCAAGATCCACAGCAATATCCCAAGTTTAAAAAGTCAGATCTCACCAAAGCACATGGAGAAAGAAAACCAGCTTTCCTCCTTGAAAGATATGGTTAATGCATTTTTCTGTCATTGAATAACAAATAGATGATAATACCTGCCTGCATGCATTCCTTCTCTGATGTTCTGTGCAAGTTAGCTTTGTCTCTAGACTTAACATAGACTTTGACTTACTGTGAATAAGAAAGAGATTATGTGGGATATTCCAACCTTATAGGTGGTCCATACTTTTATGCCTTTTTCAGTGGAAGTCTCACTATATTTTTGGTATGCTGATGGGTGGATGTGTACCTCATTGGCTACAAATGAATCACATGTTTTAAAATGGATTTGGAGTCCATCTGGTCATTGGTGTCTACTTCACCCAGGATTCCAGGATTCAATCTCAGGATTCAATAGGATGGAGCTACAGCACTTAAAGTGGTGTCAAACTGGCACTGTACTTGGACCCATTGGCTACAGTTGTTTCTTTCTTTCCTGGAAACTCTCCACAGACTGGTAGCAGAGGGCTTGTGGACAAGTACCACTCCATGGACTACTACTTTGAGTTGCATTGTCCTGGAAGACCTTGTGGGAATTTATACTGCATCATGACTGAAGGACACTTGGAATGCACAGTTTTTGTAGACATCCAGTAAATTTGTTTAGCCCTGTTGGAATATAGTTGACTGTTGTTTGGAGGGTTAACAGAATCTCAGGTGACATGGCTAGGAAAGTGCTTGTCCCAGACCCTGGAGTGAAACTGCAAATCATCATCATCATCATCATCATCATCATCATCATCATCATCATCATCAT
>NW_024847337.1:0-1008 GCF_019175285.1 Sceloporus undulatus
GAAGTATTAGCATAGCTATTTCATATTTATAATTTTCAAACCTCTCACATTCAGTTGGGGTGCTGCCTAGTTTAAGAAGTAGATTTGGGGGTCATGTTTGATCATTAACAACTGTAAATGTGAATACCAAAAGAAATGAGATTTTAAGTCCAGCTGATGATCCCATAAATACTGAACAATATGCCAGACATACTATTAGGGAGAAACTGACTTTGGGAGGATAAAATAATTGATCAAGGAATAGATGTTCAATAGGGTATGGGAAATTTAGCAAATATCAGTCTTTTCTGTGCTATAGGAATAAAATTATTTGTATTTTATTTTTAGTGGGAGCCAGGCAGGCGTAGTGGTTTGAGTATTAGACTATGGGCAGAATATGGCTTGGAAAGAGTGGTCTCTGACCACTCAAGCACCAGTTGCAGCAGGACCGTGGCAACTGCATGGCCCACTCCCAAAGCAGGCTGCCAGTAGGAACAGATTTAATCTTCTTTTGGGGTGGCTGACTCTTGCTGCCTCGGCGCAGCTTCCGGCTGAATTTGGGGGCGAGTGGCATATAAAGCTACTTTATTTGCCCCATCTGTTTGGGCCTATGACTCTGTAGATCAAAGCCAGAATCCCTACTCAGTCATGGAAGCTCACTGAGTGACCTTGGGCAAATCACATTCTCTCTGCCTCAGAGGAAAGCAAAGGAAAACCCCACACTGAATAAATTTTGCAAAGAAAACACCATTATAATTTCACTTTAGATTTCTCATAAGTCAGGCACAACTTGAAGGCGAACAATAACAACAGACGAATGTAAAAAGTGATATATTATGCTGCAGTATTTACACGAGCTTACTAAACTGTGTTTTCAAACTACCAAAGTCAGATTTTTGAAGTCAAGATAGGTCACCTGTAATTCACTTCTTCCACTAGTTATTTACATGCATTTATATTTCCCGCCTACATTCTCTGCTGAGCACATCCACATGTCTTAGTCTTATTCCCACTCACATACTAGGTGGA
>NW_024847338.1:0-1008 GCF_019175285.1 Sceloporus undulatus
AGCTCAAACACCCATGACCTTCTTCGGCGCCATCTTGCCTGGAAGTCCTCCAATCAACTGATTCTTCTATCAGTTTTTTTTAAATATTATGCACCCATAAGTTACGCTACAAGCACAAAGGCAGCGCTGAGAGGAGGGAAATGGCAGTTCTACCAAAAACTGAGGAGGGATGATAAACACCCTTCTGCCATTAGTCCCTCCCCTCCAGAACAATGCAATTTAGATTTGTTGTTCCCCTTGTTGAACACACTTCAGGATTCCCCCCCCCCCCCCAAAAAAAAAAGTATCACCAAAGAACTAGTGTCAGGAAGGAGCGAGGTTTTTTTTTGTATTTGCTGCACTTCATCACGATTGAAACTGATCACAGTAGGATCAGAACTTGTTTGAAATGGGAACGAAGATCACATAATCCAATCAGTAATTCACTTTAAATTATAGTAGGAACACCTCCCTAGACAACTTCTTCAGATCTGAATAGATTCTATTCCAGATCCATTATTCACTATTGTCTAAACACAACGTATGGGACAGTGTTGTGAATAGTCCCCTTTCGAGGGAAACATATGTATGCCTCTCCCCAGTCCTAGTTAAATTCTATTGGAGAATCTTGCCTGTTTTGGTTTGTTTTCCATATCTTTATCTGACAGTTCTGGCTGGCTGTCATCAGTCCAAGAAGCATCTGAAGCAGTTTGATGTTCTTTTGGTGCCTGTTTATCGAACCATTTCCTGTATTGTTATGTATTGTATATGTATTATCCTACTTGAGAGTATGTATTTTCCCTGGATGAAGATTAACCTTCCATTATGGAGCCAAGCCCTCCCTCCAGTCCATCTGCCTTGGTCCAGGCCTTGGAGGTAGAGAGGAACTGCTGGACCTCTTACCCTTTCCCTCTACCACTCCCTTCTCCTTTTGTGTCATGTCTTTTTAGATTGTAAGCCCGAGGGCAGGGAACCGTCTAACTAAAAAGATTGTATGTACAGCACTGTAAATTTACACAGTGCTGTACA
>NW_024847339.1:0-1008 GCF_019175285.1 Sceloporus undulatus
TTCAACAGGGTCACACTTTATTTGTCGGTGTTCAAGCAAAGATCATCTACTAAGGCGAATATAGCATGCTTGACTCCGTATCCCGTCTTGAAGCCAGTTTGAAATGGGTCTAGATAATCTGATTCTTCCAAGAATGCTTGGAGTTGAAGAACAACTTCCTTCTCAATCACTTTGCTTAGAAATGGAAGATGGATCTGTAATTGTTCATGTCCAAGGGATCTAGGGAGGGCTTTTCCAGAAGATGCTGAACCACCACTTCTTTTAAGCAAGATGGAAAATAGCCCTCCCTAAGAGATGCATCTATGATACATCTCAGGTGAGTCCTAAGTGCATCTCCTACTTGGAGGACTAGCCATGAAGGGCAAGGGTTGAGAGGGCAAGTTGTCTTCTTCACACTTCCAAGGAGCTTGTCCACATCCTCAGTACTCATAGATTCAAATTGATCCAGTATGATCTTATTCACTGAGTTAATGGACACCTCAAATATAGCCTCTACAATAATGTCGGCCTCTGGAAGAAGGGCAGGAGTATGCTCTTCCTTCCTTCCTTCCATCATTCCTTCCGGAATGGAGCCCAAGCTGCAGAACTGGACTCAGGAGAGAAAGGCTGGGAAGACTCTGCTTTGTACATATAGCTCTTTCTCTCTCAGTATATGTGTGTGTATGTGTTTGCCTCTGCTGTTCTTATGGCTGTGAATGGAGGTGAGGACTGGGGAGAGAAGAAAGTGTCAATTTTGTGCAAATGCAAAACTTCTGTGCATCAAAGAGTCCAGTGTGTTGAAATAGCAAAGAATTTTACTGAGAACACATAGAAGAAATTCAGTGTTTAAGCCAGAACTGTCCACTCCAAGCCAAACTATACATTAAAACCCCAAAACCTAAAACACCACCCTCTTCCCAACCTAGCCCCCATCTCCAATTCCTTCAGTCTATGCCCCACAGGTAACAAGACCCCCTTTGCTACCCCCAGAAACTAACCCCCTTCCTGTTAATATCATTCCCATAACTA
>NW_024847340.1:0-1008 GCF_019175285.1 Sceloporus undulatus
GGAGGCTCCGGCTCCCCCGTGGACCAACCGGCAGCGGCGGCAGACCGACGCAAAGCGGCGGTATGTAACCCGCCAATGTCTCCATTTTGGCAGCTGAACCAAGCACACAATGACAAGAATTTTGAGAAAACTGTTAAGTATTCATCAGCTGTTTTGCTACCTGCTTCACTCATAGGCCTGTTACAGACTGCCAAACTAAAGCTGCTTCGGGTCTCTTTGGAGGTATGCTGTTTAAATGATGCATGCATCCTAAGAATCCGAAAGCTGCACTAAAGCTGCACTCCAGTGCTTAGGAATGGAGTGTGGCTTTGGCGCGAACTCCGGACTCTTAGGACCCATGCATCATTTCATAGAATCATAGAATCAGAGTTGGAAGAGACCACTAGGGCCATCCAGTCCAACCCCCTGCCATGCAGGAAATCCAAATCAAAGCATCCCTGACAGATGGCCATCCAGCCTCTGTTTAAAGACCTCCAAGGAAGGAGACTCTATCACCCTCTGAAGGAGTGCCCAACAGCCCTTACTGTCAGGAAGTTCCTCCTAATGTTGAGGTGGAATCTCTTTTCCTGTTGCTTGCATCCATTGTTCCAGGTTCTGTTCTCTGGAGCAGAAGAAAACAAGCTTGTTCCCTCCTCAATATGCATACCTTAAATAGCATACAGTGCGTCCGTGCCATACACGGCCTTGAGTATACGCGCTCAAGCCGCGGGGCGCGCACAGGGCGGAAGGGGCGGCACGTGCACCACCACGCCGCTGCGCACAAGCCCCATTGTTTACAATGGGGCTCGAGCATAAGCGGAATTCGCCTTACGCGGAGGGATCCGGAACGGATCCCCCGTGTAAGGCGAGGACGGACTGTACCTTCAAAGAGACCCAAAGCAGCTTTATTTTGGCAGTCTGTAACAGGCCACAGAAACAGAAATGTGAATAGATGGTAGCTGTAACCCTCTGAGAGGAAAACGGAATATCAACCATCCTTGCATTTGGGTCTGATGTACCCTGGTAAAT
>NW_024847341.1:0-1008 GCF_019175285.1 Sceloporus undulatus
TGGCACTTGGGTCTGGAAATGCCAATCTGCCAACCTTGCAATTATCACAGTCAGTGTCTTAACCGGGTCCTGGGTCTCTTCTTATATTTTTTATAAAAAAATACCATTTGCAAGCTGAATGCAGTTTCAGATTTAAGACTCTATCTTTTATCAGCTGAACCTGATTTTTAAAAAAAAACCTATGTGCCACCAAACAAGCTGAAAGATCACACTAAACTTTTAATGTTTATTAAATATTTGTTGTGTGTTTTTTATGCACTCTATGTCCACTTTATTATTCAAATACTTTTTAAAATTATGTATTAGATTTTATTAGTTTAAAACAACATATAAAACATACAAAGATAATTTTAAACATATAACTGGATCTGAAGTGTGTGTTCAGCCAGGTCTTGGTCTCTTCTTGGTCTTCAATGTTCTTCAATAAACATGTTTACCTACACACTACCTTTTACAAAATAAGTTGTTAAACTTGGGCCTTAGTTCTTCTGTATTGACCCTCTTACATTTATCCAGTTCTCTTTCCAAATTTAATATTTCCTTACTTTCAACAAACATACAAACCAATCTACTACTGTACTGAACAAAAGACTTCCACCACCTTTGATCTATGTTGACAGATACTCTCTTACAGTGGTACCCCGGGATACGAAATGACCGTGTTACGAAATTTCCGGGATACGAAAAAATTAGATAGGAAAAAATTGTTCCGGGTTACGTTTTTTTTTTCGGCTTACGAAAAAATTTTTGGTGCTTTTCGGCGCTATTTCGCACGAAATCGCGGCTTTCCAGCGCTAGCGGCTATGGCTTTTTCGGGTTGCGAAATCTTTCGGGTTAAGAACACCGCCGCGGAACGAATTAAATTCGTAACCCGGGGTACCACTGTATATCTTATTATCCTGTTTCCTAAATTAATCTCTATGAGGCTTTCTGTACGGTCATTTGGGACGTCCGGAGGACGTCCCATTTTAAAAAAGGGGCGTCTCTTTTAGACGCCCCTGGGCCTAG
>NW_024847342.1:0-401 GCF_019175285.1 Sceloporus undulatus
TCTATGTATTCTTACATGGCTGAATCATTCTTTCTATTCCTACATGGGAGAATCATTCTATGTATTCCTACATGGCAGAATCATTCTATGTATTCTTGCCTGGGAGACTTAATCAAGATATTCCTACATAGGAGAAGCATTCTATGTATTCCTAAATGGCAGAAGCATTCGATGTATCCTTGCATTGGAGAAGAATTCTGTGTATTGTTGGATGGGAGAAACATTCTATGTATATCTGAATGGGAGAAGTATTCTATGTATTCCTGCAAGGGAGAAACATTCGATGTATCCAATCATAGGAGAATGATTCTATGTATCCCAGTATGGCAGAATCATTCTATGTATTCCTACATGGCAGAATCATTCTATGTATTCCTGCATGGGAGACTTAATCAAGATAT
>NW_024847342.1:501-1008 GCF_019175285.1 Sceloporus undulatus
CATAGGAGAATGATTCTATGTATCCCAGCATGGCAGAATCATTCTCCTATGATTGGATACATCGAATGTTTCTCCCTTGCAGGAATACATAGAATACTTCTCCCATTCAGATATACATAGAATGTTTCTCCCATCCAGCAATACACAGAATTCTTCTCCAATGCAAGGATACATCGAATACTTCTGTCATTTAGGCATAGAATGCTTCTTCTATGTAGGAATATATTGATTAAGTCTCCCATTCAGGAATACATAGAATGATTCAGCTATGTAGGATGGTTCTCCCATGCAGGAATATATTGTTTAAGTATCCCACTCAGGAATACATAGAATGTTTCTCCCATAGTGGGATACATACAATCATTCTCCTATGCTGGGATGCATCGAATGTTTCTCCCTTGCAGGAATACATAGAATACTTCTCCCATTCAGATATACATAGAATGTTTCTCCCATCCAACAATACACAGAATTCTTCTCCAATGCAAGGATACATCGAATACTTCT
>NW_024847343.1:0-1008 GCF_019175285.1 Sceloporus undulatus
TTCAATTCCTGGATTTCGTTTTGCCAAGTCTCTATTTGTGGGGTTATTAAGGTAATTTCTAGTTCTTTGCTATTATCGTTCTGGCAGCCCATAGTAATAATAATAATAATAATAATAATAATAATAATAATAATTTTTTATTTTTACCCCGCCTTTCCAAAAAGATGATCAAGGCGGCTTACAAAGGATAAAAGCAGTTACAATACAAAATAAAACAATTACAGTATAAAAGTTAAAACATTACTACGTAAAATGGGAACAGGAGTCAGGAAAAATTACACATGTCCAGGGTAATAACAATCAAATCACAATAATCCAGGGTCAAAAAAGGGTCAGAGAAAAAAACATTTACTAAATTGAGAAGGTCAACTGAAATAAGTATGTTTTTAAATTCTTTTTAAAAGAATCCAATGAGGCGGCGGAGCGGAGCTCTACAGGGAGCTTATTCCAGGAGGATGGGGCAACGATGGCAAAAGCCCTCTGAGAGGTCCTCACAAGATGAGATCTGGGGACCTCCAACAAATTAGTCCCGGAAGTTCTAAGTGTGCGGGGCGGATTATATGGGGAGAGGCGGTCCTCCAAGTACCCTGGGCCCAAGCCATTTAGGGCTTTATAGGTTAAAACCAACACCTTGTATTGAGCTCGGAAGCGAATAGGCAGCCAATGTAGATCTTTTAAAATAGGTGTTATATGGTCCGACCTGGAAATACCAGCGACCAATCTGGCTGCCATATTCTGTACCATTTGCAGCTTCCGAGTTTTGTACAAGGGTTGCCCCATGTAGAGCGTGTTGCAGAAATCCAATCAAGAGGTTACCAAAGCATGTACAACAGTTTCAAGGTCCCTACGGTCCAGGTAGGGACGCAGCTGGCGTATCAGCCGAAGCTGATAACAAGCACTCCTGACCATTGCATCCACCTGAGATGTTAGCTGGAGCGACGAATCAAGGAGCACTCCCAAGCTGCGCACCGAGTCCTTCAAGGGGAGCATGACCCCGTTCAGGACCGG
>NW_024847344.1:0-1008 GCF_019175285.1 Sceloporus undulatus
TCAATGTACTCTACATGGGGCAACCCTTATACCAAACTCGGAAGCTGCAGATGGTGCAGAATATGGCAGCCCGGCTGGTCACTGGCGCTCCCAGGGCCAGCCATATAACACCGGTTCTAAAAGATCTCCATTGGCTGCCCATTCGCTTCCGAGCTCAATATAAGGTGTTGGTAATTACCTATAAAGCCCTAAATGGTTTGGGCCCAGGATACCTAAGGACCGCCTCTCCCCGTACATTCCGCCTCGCACCCTCAGAACGTCTGGGCAGCAGCTACTGAAGGTGCCTGGGGCTAGGTTAGCCTCCACCACTCGGAGGACATTTTCCATAGCTGCCCCAGCCCTTTGGAACGCACTGCCCACAGAGCTCCGCTCGTCCACTACCCTGGCCCAATTTAGGAAGGATCTTAAAACCTTCCTATTCCAACAGGCATTCCCCGAATAAATATCCTGTGGGCCTCCCTCCTCTTCTGTGGCCAAGAGGTTGGGCTATGGGGCTTTTTTGCTTGTTTGCTTGATGTTATTGTTGTGTATTTTAATCTGATTGTTATCTGTGTTTTAATCTGATGTAAGCCGCCCTGATCGTAGGAAGGGCGGCATATAAATAAAAATTTTATTATTATTATTTATTAAGTTAGCAGTATCCAATTTTTAAATTTCAGGATTAAAACCTGAGAGCAGAGGAGGATCCATGTCATGTCATTGTCTTGACGTAATCAGTTGTTCAGAAAATTATGGCCCTGGACATAATATTGAATTGGAACAATGGGAGTTTACCTGGAATAGAAGATTAAAATACACAAGAAGTCAAAATTTAAGAGAAAATTATTATAAGATGCTCTATAGATGGTATATTACACCGGAGAAGTTAGCCAAAATTTATGGTATTAACAATAAATGCTGGAAATGTCAAAAAGAAAAAGGAACTTTCTATCATAGCTGGTGGACTTGTTCCAAAGTTAAGAAATATTGGCAATTAATCCATAAAACAATTTGTAATATATTGAAAAT
>NW_024847345.1:0-1008 GCF_019175285.1 Sceloporus undulatus
CAATGAAAATGAATGTTAAGAACAACTCTTTGCAGAGTAAGTAGGTATGTGTCACACAAGAGATGGGGAGAGGTGACTGTTCAGAAAAAAGTAGAGGAAGACATGCTTAACACCCATTCTCTGAATGCTGCTGTTGCTGTTTGTATTGATGTGGTTGCTACTAGAGAGGATGGCCAGTTTCTCAAAGTGGTAGGAACCTGGATTACAAGTCTGCATCTAAATGGGTACATTTTCTTGACGCATATGGGCACCTTTTTGGTTAGTGACACCTGATGCTGTAAAGCCCAGCTCAGATAGCCTGGCTTGAGGCTATCATCACACATGGCTGGCTATAAAGCATTGCCCCTCAAAAGAATTGGGGAGAAATCAGCAGCGCACTGCAAAATCAATGACACATGCAATTTTTGTTACGGTAGGATCTATCTTGTGCACATTTACACTTGAATGCACAAGTGCTGAGCATTATCATAGCTAACCCCTTCCTCCCTTGTATTTTAAGGCACTTCCCGAGTTCCTCCGAAAGATGTATGACCTGAAGAGGGATTTCTTTCCATAGAGCAAAATGTCCCGTTTGCTATAGCAACAGCAATGGCACATTTCTGTACCACTTTATAGTGCTAAGCACTCTCTAGGTGATTTACAATGTGTTAGCCAATATAAGGTTGGGGGGGGGGATAATTTCCCTTTGTGACTTAAAAGCTGTATTCATTTAGCAGCACCAAGAGATGTAGTTGGTTCAAAAGTAATAAAAATGAATGCACGTGGTAATATAGCAGAGGTTCTAAATATTTCCCACATGCACATCAAATGCTTGTTAGAGCTGTAACCATCCAAGCCTTTGCTTGCCTACTGAAATAGTGACTGCCAGTCAACTCTGGCCTATAGTGACCCTGTTATAGATATATAAGACCCTAAAGGAAAGGTGGAGCAATTCTTGTACAGGTTGCTTCAGATTAGAGATGAGCAACTTGTGACCTTTCAGACATTGTTGGACTGCAGCTTCCCTCT
>NW_024847346.1:0-1008 GCF_019175285.1 Sceloporus undulatus
TCCTTGTTTAAATAAAGCAGCCTTACTCTAGACCAGGATTATGTGATAATTTCACTCGCCTCGTACACCGATATGATAGCCCTATTTAAATACTTGAAGGGATGTCATATTGAGGAGGGAGCAAGCTTGTTTTCTGCTGCTCCAGAGACTAGGACCCGGAGCAATGGATGCAAGCTGCAGGAAAAGAGATTCCACCTCAACATTAGGAGGAACTTCCTGACAGTAAGGGCTGTTCGACAATGGAACACACTCCCTCAGAGTGTAGTGGAGTCTCTTTCCTTGCAGGTCTTTAAGCAGAGGCTGGATGGCCATCTGTCAGGGATTGTGATTTCCTGCATGGTAGGGGGTTGGACTGGATGGCCTTTGCGGTCTCTTCCAACTCTATGATTCTATGATTCGAACCAGCAAAGCAGTGCACCCAAGCCAGGGTTTTGTGCTGCAAGTGCTACAAAAGTCAAGAAAATAAAATAAAATGAATAGAAGTTGTTTGCTTACTGCTTTACGCTTGTTAGATATAGGAAACTTCACCTGACTGGATGAAGGCTAAAGAGAAACAGTTTGGGATCAGGTATATAAGCAGAAAAAAGACAGAATTTCAGCGCCAACAGGCAAAGAACATAAACAGTATGGTTTGCTTTAGGGGAAGCTGAAGCAGCTTTACAGATTACAACTGTAAAATAGGATGTCAAGGCAAACTTCAACTCAGTAGCTGTGTGGATCCAACACAGCAACAAACAAGCAAAAAAGAGAACAAGCAAAAGGAACCTTTTCCTGGATTCACCGTTCTAAAGAAAAATACTTGGAGTCTAAGAAGACTGAACATTAAAGGTCTGGACAGAGAGGGGGGTGAGGTTGGGGCATGCCATTTACTGAATTAATGGCTTCAGAGGGAGCATTGCAAGATGTAGGTCACGGGAACTCAAGCTAGGTACAAACCTCAAATGACAAATGGACACTACTGCTCACTTTCAAATGGCAATGTATTTCCCACAAGACCAGAAAAGAGGT
>NW_024847347.1:0-1008 GCF_019175285.1 Sceloporus undulatus
GGCAGGGAACCGTCTTATTAAAAATAATGATTGTAAGCAGCTCTGAGAGCCATTAGGGCTGAAGGGCGGGGTATAAATAACCTAAATAATAATAATAGAGAATCTGCTTGTTTGCTAGGATTGGAATGTGTGGGAATCATACTTCTAACAGAGGCTTGAGTTTAAAAGACTGGTCTCTGTAAAAGGAGGAGGAACCTAGAGAGTTGTTGATATTTTTATAATGTTGTTATGGGTTTATGCTTATTATATTTTCACATTGTATCATATTAGATTGGGATTGATGGGGATATACATACATTGTTAAGCCATAATGTTAATAAAAACTGTTGTGTGGCTGAGTTCTGTGGTCCAAGGCCACAGGTGCAGTGGTTGAGAAAAGGCACATGAGAGCATAATTGCTTTTAGGAGAGCTGCCAGAATCCCAGATGGGAGGACACTGCGCAGAAAAGGGTGGGAGAACGCTGTGCGGGAAAGGGCTATCCAATTAATTAGCTTGATTGGTAAATAGAGTGGGGTGGATTCATATGGTTATAAAAGGGATATGTTTATACCTTCTTTAATTCCTGACAAAAAAGTCACTTCTATGACATGTATCTTCTTCTTCAATAAAAGCTATTCTTTTTCAAAGTACTGCCTTTTGTGTTGTAAGAGGGGCTGCAATTAGGACCCTGACAGATATCTCTCTCCCCTTCCATTTACCCTGCTATTCCAAAAGACCTGGAGAGCATACCAAACCAACCACAGAACCTTTCCCTGCTCTTGTGTAATGCCAGGTCAGTCAAAAATAAAAAACACATAGTCCATGATCTCCTACTGGACCAAGAGGCTGACCTGGCTTGTTTCACGGAGACCTGAGCAGTGAGCAGGTAAGGGGACATCGCTTTGGTCCATAAAGACAATCTTTTCTTGAGCAGGATACCTATCCATATGATGGACCACATCGAATGTATTTACCTCAGCTTAAAGACTAGGGAAAGACTGGTGATTCTCTTGGCCTACTTCCACCCC
>NW_024847348.1:0-1008 GCF_019175285.1 Sceloporus undulatus
GACTTTGTTATTGGCTGCATGTGCACTGCAGAAATAAGCAGGTTTGACACCACTTTAACTGCCATGGAATTATGTTATGGAATTCTGGGAACTGTAGTTTGTTGCAGCACCAGAGCTCTCTGACCGAGAAGGCTCAATGTCTCACAAAACTAGTTTCCAGAATCCCCTGGCATTGAGCCATAGCACTTAAAGCAGTGTCAAACCAAATTATTTCTGCAGTGTGTTTTGGACTCACTGTCCTTTGCTGTAGGGCCAGCACAGCTAACCCTGGATATGTTTCCTTATTAAAAACAATCTTGATTTTGGTTGCATTAGAAATTATGCTGTATCCCGCCTGGAGCCTTGAGGAGAGGCAGGAAAGAAATAAACATTATAGTATAGTACACAGGTAGGCAACCTGTGGCTCGTGGGCCGGATGCGGCCCATCGAGGCCTTGGGACCGGCCCCAGCCCGGTCCTGCCGCCGATTGCCGCCAGGGCCTTTGGGGGGCAATTGTCTGTAGAAGCCTCAGAAACATTCATTTATATTAACATGTTTTTAAAAATCAGCAATTTTTTTCACGTGTCCTCCATTTTTTAAAAAAGTGCCCTCCATTTGAAAATTTTGTCCTACATTTGTCCTGGTTTATTTATATATATTTAATTTTTTTTAATTATTTAATTATTTATTTTTTGGCTTCAGCCCCCCAGTTGTCTGAGGGACAGCAACCCGGCCCCCGGCTCAAAAAGGTTGCCTACCCCTGGTATAGTAGATGAAGGGAATGCTATCGATACAGTATATCTTGATTTCAGTAAGGCCTTTGACAAAATTTCCCATGACATTCTTGCAAACATGCTTGTAAAATGTGGACTAGACAAGGTAACTGTTACATGGATCTGTAATTGGTTGACCGGCCGAACCCAAAGGGTGCTCAACAATGGCTCCTTTTCATTCTGGAGGGAAGTGACCAGTGGGGTCCCACAGGGCTCTGTCCTGGGCCCAGTGCTATTCAACATCTTTATCAATGAT
>NW_024847349.1:0-1008 GCF_019175285.1 Sceloporus undulatus
AGCAAGTTGCTGTTGGAGATTATTGGTGAAGGTTGTTGGATCTTACACCCGGTGAGCTCCGCTCGGCCACCTCTCTTGACCAGTTCAAGAAGGAGTTAAAAACTTACCTGTTTCAACAGGCTTTTCCCTAGCTCCCCCGATGTAGCCCACTGCTCTCTTACTGTTTTTGTTGTAGTATTTAGAGCTAGCTAGATTTTGTAATTTGTAACTGCTATTGCAATTTTTAATGTAAAGTTTTTTCTGTTTTTATTGTGTTTTTATTGTGTTTTATATTGTATTGATATGCTGTACTGGCATGTGTATGTAACCCGCCTTGATCATTGGAAAGGCGGGCTAGAAATAAATATTTTATTTATTTATTATTTAATAATCACTTAAATTACACAGCATTATGTCATCATTCATACAGTATATATCCTTCCTAAAAATACTATGTTTCTGTTCTTTGGCATCTTATTCATCATATTCAACAAATATATTAAAAAAATATTTCAAAGGGGCTGCCGGAAACGGCACTGTCGGTGCTCTAGTGCATGGACACTGATTCAGCGACAGGCCTACAGCTCACCACTATAGCCGACGGGGAGGGACTGCCGGGTGGACATCCGGTCTCCCCTGCTTGGGATTGGAGAGGCCTGTGCTGGCCCCTATAGGCCTGGGGGGCAGTGGCAGCAGTGGGATTGCGCTGGTGAGCGCTGGCCATTGTTGGAGCCCATGAGCACCTGATCATGCCTTCCAAAGGGAGAAAGAAGGAAGCTGGGCTAGCAAGGCCTATCACCAGGTGCCAGGAAATCCTGGGTTGACCTGGTCCCTAAAGAGAGGCAAACATAGTTATAGATGTGCAAAAGACCAAGGGTAAATCTCCAGGACCTGATGAACTAAATCCAAGAGTAATAAAAGAGCTGGCTAATGTAATATCGGAGCCATTGGCAATAATCTTTGAGAACTCCTGGAGAAGAGAAGTCCCAGCAGACTGGAGGAGAGCAAACGTTGTCCCCATCTTCAAAA
>NW_024847350.1:0-1008 GCF_019175285.1 Sceloporus undulatus
TTTTTTTTATTTAAATTTTCATCAGACCTTATTAATTTATTTATATATCTTAATTTAATTTTTATTGGACCTGATTTATTTATTTATATTTAATTTTTTATTGTTATTTCACTTTTATTTATTTATTATTGGACCCAGTTTAATTTATTTCCATTTTTTAATTTTTTTATCGGACCTTGTTTATTTATTAATTAATTTATATATCTTAATTTAATTTTTATTGGACCTGGCTTATTTATTTATTTATATTTATTTATTTTTATTTAACTTTTATTGGACCTGGTTTAATTTATTTATATATTTTCCCCCCATTGGACCTTGTTTATTTATTTATTTTTTATATTTTTATTTAATTTTTACTGGACCTGGTTTATTTATTATTTATTTATATTTAATGTTTAATTTTATTTACTTTTTATTTATTTATTTTCAATTTTTAATATTTCTTTCTTATTTTGATTTTATTTTTTAATTTAATTTAATTAAATTTATTTTTATCGTGACTTTTAAGAGATCCTGTCAGCGCAAAGGAAGAGCCAAACTGAGGGAGGCTTTTAGGTGAAAGGAAATCATAAATCTAAATGCCGAGATCCGATTGGTCGGGGCGGGGGCGTGCGTGATGACGTCACGACGCCGCACTCTCCTGCCTACGGCCGAACCTGTGGCCCAAACGGCTGTTTTTTAAAGGCGCTGGACATCCGGGTCTCGGGCGGCGTGGGCGTGGCTTCGAGAGCGCTGAGTCGTACATGGCGGCGGGGCCGCTGCTCTCAGCCTTGGCCGCGCGGCTCTCCTCCTCCGTGGCCGCGCGCTCCTACGGGGTCTTCTGCAAGGGCCTGACGCGGACGCTGCTCATCTTCTTCGACTTGGCCTGGAAGCTCCGCATCAACTTCCCTTACCTGTACGTCGTGGCCTCTATGATGCTCAACGTCAGGCTGCAGGTGACGCCTCACTCAGGGAGAGGGGACGGTGACGTCACGAAAGGGGCGGGGCTTTGCTTGGTGCCCAAAC
>NW_024847351.1:0-1008 GCF_019175285.1 Sceloporus undulatus
GCTCCCACTGAGCATGCTCAGTCCCTCCAGAAAGAGAAGGAGGAGGAAGGGCCCTGAGCCTTTATTTTGAATTAGTTTAAGTTTCCAGACTTACTGCAAGGGTAACCCTATGTAGAGCGCATTGCAGAAGTGAAGATGTGAGCTTACCAGCGCATGAACCATAGTTTTTGGGTCTTCAGGTTCCAGGAAAGGGCGCAGCTGGCATATCAAGCGAAGCTGATAATAGGCACTCTTGGCCACTGCATCTATCTGAGCTGACATCTGGAGCAAAGGAACCAGGAGCAGCCCCAAACTGCAAACCTAGTCCTTTAGGGGAACTGTGACCCCGTCCAGGAGCGGTAGACAAACCTCCATACCTGGGTTAGAGGCTCCAACAACAAGTACTTCTGTCTTAAATGGATTCACTTTCAATCTGATTTCCTCATCTTGCCCATTACTCCCTCAAGACATTCATTCAGAGGGGAGATGCCTTCCTTAGTTGACGCTGAAGTCTGGGGCATGGAGAGATATTGGATGTCATAAGCGTACTGATAAAACCCCATCCCATACCTCCGGATGATCTCTCCAGGCGGTTTCATGTTGATGTTAAATAGCATTTGGGACAGGATGATGCGATGAAGGATGCCAAATTTAAGATCCCTTTTGGAGGAGCAACTGTCCCCAAGCATCACGATCTAGAATCTGCTTCTGAGATAGGACCAAAACCACCGCAACGCGGTGCCCCCGATCCCCACTTCTCTCAGGCTTTCCAGAAGGATACCATGGTTGACGGTATCGAAAGCCACTGAGAGGTCCAAAAGCACCGACAGGGTCAAACTTCCCCTGTCGATGTTCAAGCGGAGATCAATTAAGGAGCCATAGCAATCTTGACTCCATATCCCGTCCTGAAGCCAATTTGAAAAGGGTCTAGATAATCATCCAAGACCACATGGACTTGAAGAGCAACTGCCCTCTCCATCACCTTGCTTAGAAATGGAAGATGGGGGACCGGTCTGTAATTGTTCATGT
>NW_024847352.1:0-1008 GCF_019175285.1 Sceloporus undulatus
TAAAAACAGTGTTGAAAGGCAGATCCTGAGTTGAAGGATAGATTGGTCTATTTAGCATCACCCTTGCATTTTCACATATTGATATCTCATCTCTCATATGCTAGTATTTTTTCATTGTATTTTTTCATTGTATTTTTATGTATTTTAATCCTGTTGTTAGCCGCCCTGATCCCTGGAAGGGCGGGATAAAAATAAAAATTTTATTATTTTTTATTTTATTTATTATTAGTATCTCATCCATTTTAGGAAGAAACTTGAAAAGTTTGAAAATTTTATTTCCAAAGTTTGGAAGTGTATCTAATAAAATGTATCCAATAAAATTCTCAACCACTGGTATTAGCCAAAATCAATAGATAGAACTCTTCCCAGGATAGAGAAGATGGTGCTGTGCTTGATAAGGAACCCATTAGAAAGAAAATAGATGGCAACCCTAGTTCAGCACCCCAAACACAGATGAACACATAGATCAATTTCTGAAGAGCTAAGGATCCTTTCCTGGATAGGGCACTCTTTCAAGTTCATTTCTCCCATACTTAATTTCTTAAAATATTAATTTTTTAAAAACAAGTTTAAGGAAGCAAATGAACATCTCACTCATCTGTGTCCAAAGGAGGGCAACTAAAATGGTAAAGGGTCTGGAAACCATGTCCTATGAGGAACGACTTAGGAAGCTGGGGATGTTTAGTCTGGAGAAAAGAAGGTTAAGAGGTGATATGATAGCCCTGTTTAAATATTTGAAGGGATATCATATTGAGGAGGGAGCAAGCTTGTTTTCTGCTGCTCCAGAGAACAGGACCTGGACCAATGGATGAAAGCTCCAGGAAAAGAGATTCTACCTCAACATTAGGAGGAACTTCCTGACAGTAAGGGCTCTCCGACAGTGGAACACATTCCCTCGGAGTGTAGTGGAGTCTCCTTCTTTGGAGGTCTTTAAGCAGAGGCTGGATGGCCATCTGTCAATGGGGATGCTTTGATTGTGATTTCTTGCATGACAGAATGGGGTTGGAC
>NW_024847353.1:0-1008 GCF_019175285.1 Sceloporus undulatus
TATGTATGGGGCAAGATTCTGTGATTCTAAACTGTACCTATTTTCTTTGAAGGCTGTGTAAATGAGTAGTTCTTACAAATCTTACTAATCAGTTCGATAAACTGGCAAGAAACCTCTCCTCATTGTCATTAATGATCATTCTATGAGAAGAATTGCAGCTTTTGCAGCCTTTCTAAGAACTGTCCAGTTTGAGGACATCTGCAGAACAACTATATTGGCTGAACCCTTAACATTTATACAGCTTGGCTATTTGAACTACATGGAGGGTGCTTTCAGGACAACTTCAGTCTGTCAGTATCCATGTTAAATCAGGTTGCTAGTCACCCATATGTGTAAATCACAGAGACCATGAAGAACAGATTGCTTAGCTGTTGTATAAGTGGCCATCTGTGAATTCACACAACTCATCCATCTTCTCTATCCAGTCACAATTCATTTTTCTTCTGGGTTTGCATGCCTACTTTGAATCATATGGGAAGCTAAGAGGAGGATGGAAGCTTTGTATGGAGTTGTGCAGAGTCTAGTGGGCAGTGCTCCCACTAAAAGGCTCAACATAGTGTTGGAAGTTTCTTACTCACTCTGTTCAGAATAACCCATATGTGTGAGTTTACAGATGATCATTAGAAGAACCACAGCTACAGCCTGTTCTTCTGGCTCATACGGAAAGCCTCCACAAGTCAGAGTCTCTCCCTTCAGACTGGTTGCTTTTCACATGAGTAAAGTTGTGTGGGAAGAGACAGCATGATTCCCTCTCCCCAGAATGGTCAGTAAAGGTGATTTAAAAAACCTGAATAGAGCCATAGATGCAGGTGGATTTTTAGATTATGTTGGAAGCTAGAAACCTATACAGGTTTATTATCAAGCTTGATCCAGGTTGAAGGGGTGAACAAATTGCAATTCTCCAGATGTTGTTGGATTGCAACTTCCAGGACCCCTAGCCAGCATAGCCAGAATTGCTAGGAACTGCAGGCTCACTTTAGTTTAATGTGTACAACATAAGTTTTTGTG
>NW_024847354.1:0-1008 GCF_019175285.1 Sceloporus undulatus
TAAAAGTCTCCCCAGTTTCCTAATTAATAGATTTTCAGGCAAGAAGGAAGGAGACAGACCATAATAACTCATATTACCAAGAATGAAACAAACAAACGTAGAAACAAATAAACAACAAGAAGAATAACGATTAGAGACTAAAACAAACTACGTATTTTTTAAAAGGAAAACTATTATTAGGAGGGTGCTTCTACCCGTTTACAACCGACTCAGGCTGTATCTGCACTGCAGAAATAATCCAGTTCTAAAGTGTGTTAACTCTCCTGGATCTATCCTGTGGAATCCTGGGATTTGTAGTTTTTTGTGGCATGAGAGCTCTCTGGCAGAGAAGGCTAAGTGTCCCAAAGTTAAAATCCCAGGATTCCATAGCACTGAGCGGTTAAAGCAGTGTCAAAGTGCCTTATTTCTATAGTTCAGATGCAGCCTTCTTAGGAAAGGGGTTGATACTGGGGATCTCTGGAGGTTTCAGCAGGTTATTTATTTGTTTATTTATTTATGATGCACTCATTTCACATCTAGCTACGGAGACATAACCAGGGCCCTCTCCAATTCCCCACCCCCTAATCCCCCCCACTCTAAGAAGCCATGAAGTATCTGTTGTGTAGGGGAGCTGCAGTGTATCTATACTAGGTCCAGGGGGCTTTGTTTGGTGCAGATGGAGGAAGGAGATGCCCACCTCTTCATCGGCCCAAAGGAAGCATCTGTCACCTGCGTGTGTCACCAGCAGGATGCTGTTCTCTGTGTCTTTGAGTGCTGCAGGATTTCTTGCCAAGCCAATCCTAACTCTGATCCCTTTTCTCAGGAACTTCATCTTGGACCCCTTGTACACAGCTTTGGAGCCTCTCTTGCTTGAAGTGACCAAGTGCAGGACCACCAGGACCCCTGCCCACCTGATGGCCGACACAGAGGCCAAGCGGAGGGAGTTGGGCTCCAAGAGAAAGAGGCTGCCGAGGTACAACAACTCTTCGGTGAGTCACTATCCTTATAGCTTCATCTGTGTCACTTCTG
>NW_024847355.1:0-1008 GCF_019175285.1 Sceloporus undulatus
TCACTGGACACCTGACCTATGGCCTCTGCAATAATGCTGGCATCCAAGTCAGCTCTTATCATTTAAAGCAGGGGTCCTCAAACTCCGGCCTCCAGATGTTTTGGACTTCAGCTCCCAGAATCTCAGATCATTGGCCAAGCTGTCAGGGAGGGCATTATGAGGTAGGAAGGAAATTTGCATGTGGATGGTGATTGGCTGAGGCTTCTGGGAGATGAAGTCCAAAACAGCTGGAGGGCTGGAGTTTGAGGACCCCTGATTTAAAGCATCACAGTGAGCTGTGATAGCTCTTACAATGGGTCCTGGGGGGTGAGTACATCAGTCTGTTCCAAGATACCCCCACCCACCTCACTTCAAAAGTCCCATTATGCTTCTCTTCTCTTGGCACTTTCACTCCTTCCTTCCTTCCTTCCTTCCTTCCTTCCTTCCTTCCTTTCACCTCCAGCCAGCCAGGCAGAGAGCTGAGCCAAACCAGAAGCAACCCTTTCTCTCCCCCAATTCCTCCAGGGGCCAAGGAAGGCCGCAGAGGCAAGGCAGCAGTCAAAGGGGCATGGCCAGGACTGTAGATCCCCCCGAGGCCAGAGGACACCAGCCAGGAGACAGCCTTCTCCCTTAACATCCCTGGCTCCCAGTGGCAGGGATGCAGTGGTGAATGGTGGGTGAGGCTGTGGGTGCCACTTTAAAGGGTCCCTTCAATCTGCCCTGGGAACAACCCTCACCCATCTGAGGACAGACGATGCCAAATGGCTGGTACCTTTTTCCTTGTGTAATTTTATTTCATATGTACTTGGACAGATCTGTGGTGGGACACTTGGAGGGAGATGGGCATGGGCAAGGAGAATATCATTCATATGGTGAATTGGGGGGGGATATTGACTGTGGAGTGGCTATACAAGATGTGCATGGTGCGCTAACAGGGTGAAATGTTGTTACAGCGAAAGGAGAGATTGATGTTTGATATCTATCTCCCCTTCCATTCACCCTGCTATCCCAAAAGAGAAGGAAAGCATA
>NW_024847356.1:0-1008 GCF_019175285.1 Sceloporus undulatus
TTCTGGTCCCTTTTAAAACCCATGTTCCCCAGAAGGAGCAGAGCTGTGTAATAAGAAAACCCTCTCAGAAAAGAGACACAAAAGACACACAAAGAGACACACTTCCTTCCTTTTGGCCCAAGGAGCTGGGCCTCCTTCTCACTCTAAAGCCTCAGGGAGAGAAAGAGAAGCCAATGGTCAGTTCAACTGAGGCTTCAGAGAAGGTTCTGGAACATTCCCCACAGTCACAAGCAGCACACAAAATGGCTGCTAGAAAACAAAATGGCTGCTAGAAAACAAAATGGATGCTAGAACACAAAATTGCTGCCAGAACACAAAATGTGAGTCTGGAGCAGTGGGCTGGGTCTTCCAGGTCCTCTGCCCCCATTGGCCAGCTTCAAGAAGAGGAGGAGCTTCTGCTTCTCTATTTAGCTCTGTGCGCGGAAGAGAGAGAGATGAGAGTTTTAAAGGGAGAAGGAGACAGACAGACAGACAGGAGAGAGAGAAATAGAGTGGACTGAAGCGACAGCAGAGAGGCAAGGCCTGGAACCACTAGGCTTCACTGCTGCCCTGAGGTCTGGCTGGGCCTGGCTTGGGTCTGCTGCTGCTGGTGCTTTCCTTTGGCCACTGCCTTTAAGGTGGGGAGGAAGGAGGCCCAGCAGCCTTTCTAGGCATGGCCCACTCTCTCTGAAGGTGGGAGACTGGGACTCCCCACAAAGGATTTCAATGCTTTTGATGGTGGCTCTCATGCTGTAGCAAAGATGATGATGATGATGATGATATCAAGCCTGCAGGGGGAGGGATAGAGCTACTGCTACACCTTAATCATCACTAATGCCACCATCACTGGGCGTTCTTGCTTTTCACCACTGTAATGGCCATGGCTCAGTGCTATGGAACTCTGGGAATGTTCTTTTGGTTTGGCATTTTAGGTGTTGTTAAAGTTTGGAAATCTTGTTTGAGGACCTTTCCAACTTTGAGTCCCTTTCATCCTCCATTTTGGGTTCCCTGAAGGCTCAAACTGCCAAC
>NW_024847357.1:0-454 GCF_019175285.1 Sceloporus undulatus
ATGTTTCAGGACTAAAAGTAAACAGAGACAAAACAACATTAATAACATAAAATATGGGGAAAAGGAAGAACAAATGCAGGAAGAAATTAGTGGATTTAATGTGGGAAAGAAAGTTAAATATCTAGGAATAAATTTAACAAATAGAAACTCAGATCCATTTCAGAATAACTATGAGACACATGGAAGGAAATCAGAAAAGACCTAGAAAAATAGGAGAAATTACCCTTATTGATATTAGGAACAATATCACTGACCCAAATGAGTTTCCTTCCTAAAATACTGTTTCTGTTTCAAGCGATACCCATCATCCAGAATGAAAAACCCTTGAATCTCTGGCAAAAGGAAATCTCAAAATTTATTTGGAATTAAAAAAAGAGCCAGGATAAAAATGAAAATACTTTCTGATGACAAAAGTAGAGGAGGGCTGGGTTTACCAAACTTAAAACTTTATGAT
>NW_024847357.1:554-1008 GCF_019175285.1 Sceloporus undulatus
ATGTTTCAGGACTAAAAGTAAACAGAGACAAAACAACATTAATAACATAAAATATGGGGAAAAGGAAGAACAAATGCAGGAAGAAATTAGTGGATTTAATGTGGGAAAGAAAGTTAAATATCTAGGAATAAATTTAACAAATAGAAACTCAGATCCATTTCAGAATAACTATGAGACACATGGAAGGAAATCAGAAAAGACCTAGAAAAATAGGAGAAATTACCCTTATTGATATTAGGAACAATATCACTGACCCAAATGAGTTTCCTTCCTAAAATACTGTTTCTGTTTCAAGCGATACCCATCATCCAGAATGAAAAACCCTTGAATCTCTGGCAAAAGGAAATCTCAAAATTTATTTGGAATTAAAAAAAGAGCCAGGATAAAAATGAAAATACTTTCTGATGACAAAAGTAGAGGAGGGCTGGGTTTACCAAACTTAAAACTTTATGAT
>NW_024847358.1:0-1008 GCF_019175285.1 Sceloporus undulatus
CCCAGATTGTTGGGGGCAAATTAGCTTACTTGCTAATTAGCTTACTTGCTGTTCACTGCTATGATCTTTGGAATAGTGGTATATAAATAAAACAAATTATTATTATTAATTAATAAGGCTTGGTAACTTTATTTGGAGCACAAATCAACTAATGCTTAAGTTGATTAATACATGTGTGTGGGGAGGTAGCCAGTTAACACAAAAGGACTATTTTGGAGGTTTGGCAGTAATAGGGAATAGAGGGGACATATTTCCTTTTAACTGTATGGTACCCTCTGTGTGTGTGTGTGTGTGTGTGTGTGTGTGTGTGTGTTGTTTTGTTTTGTTTTGTTTAAAAAACTATGTTCTGCTTCCTTCTGTAACTGAAGAAAAGACCTATACTAAGATAAGACATCAGTAAAATCTGCAAATAAGATATTGTAGAGCTGGAAAAGGTGTATAAAAGGGTAAACAAAATAATTAAGGAACTAGAGCAACTACACTATGAGAAAAGTTTACAACCTTTGGGGGGGGAAAGTAAGGGAAACATAAGAGAGGTGCATTAAAATAATGCATGGTTTGAGAAAAGTGGTTAGGAAGAACTGTTTCTCTTCCCTCCAGTACTAGAACTCTGGGTCATGTAATTAAACTGAAGAAAAGGAGATTCAGGATGGACCTAGATGTGCACAGTGGTATACGAAGTAACGATGACTGCCAACTTGGACAGCACCAAAAAACAACTGCAGGGAGGATAAGGCTATCAGTAGATATTGGGCATGATAAATACATATACTCCCGCTGGTACCAGGAGCTGTGTGCTTCTGTATATCAGTTGCAGGAATGTTACATTCATATTCTCTTGACAGATTTCTCATAGGCAACTCTTTGGACTAGATGGACTTTTCAATAATTAATTAATTCATAGGCAAATTATCATGTGATCAGTCCATGGACATTCTTGAAGCTCATTTGAAACCCTAAAAGTCACCTATTTTTGTAACCCCTTTCCCTCCTGTGATACCTCTGAAT
>NW_024847359.1:0-1008 GCF_019175285.1 Sceloporus undulatus
GAGAAGACAAGGTTAAGAGGTGATATGATAGCCCTGTTTAAATACTTGAAGGGATGTCATATTGAGGAGGGAGCAAGCATGTTTTCTGCTGCTCCAGAAAACAGGATCCGGAACAATGGATGCAAGCTCCAGAAAAAGAGATTCCACCTCAACATTAGGAGGAACATCCTGATGGTAAGGGCTGTTCAACATTGGAACACACTCCTTCCTTGGAATGCAGTGGCGCCTCCTTCCTTCGAGGTCTTTAAGATGAGGCTGGATGGCCATTTGACATGTATGCTTTGATTTAGAGTTCCTGCATGGCAGGGGGTTGGACTGGATGGCCCTTGTGGTCTCTTCCAACTCTATGACTCTATGATTCTAATATCATAAACAATATAATTTAGGCCATTGCTGGGATATTGAGGACGTATTAGGATACTCACTATCCCAACACATACAGAACATTTAGCCACCAAAGAATTATAGTGCATTTACAAATTTCTTGCCACATTTCAGAGGCAAACATCATTTTTAATAACAGTTTTGGGGAGCACACTGGGATTGAGGGCCAATGAGGCTACCCCATATTTAGATCCAGAGATGTTCTTCCATATCCTCCAACATTGCACAGATGGGAAAAGCAAGAGACATGTGGACAAGCAATCCAGAAGGCGGTGAGGATGGCCAAAGTTGTTTATGAGGAAGGTCACACAAACGGGGAAGGGCACAGCAGTTTGCTTTAGCTTCAGCCTCCTGGGAAGGGCAACATCCTGCCTCCGTCTTTCCTCTCTCCTCCCCACGTTTCAGTTGATGGGGTGCAAACTGAATGGCACTCAGGAACTGAAGTGAGCTGAGAAGGGGGAAAGTGGGAGGAGGAGAGAGCAACCGGGACATTTTTAAAAGCCCCCGAAAAAGTGGGGTGACAGAGGGTTAATCAGGACTGTCTCTGCCATATTGGGAGAATATGTTCTCCACTTGCTTTCATGTTGTTGTGGGTTAAGGACTGGGTAACTCTAGAGGATGAAA
>NW_024847360.1:0-1008 GCF_019175285.1 Sceloporus undulatus
TTGCAGATGTCGCAGTATATTTCACTGAGGACGAATGGAAACTGTTGGCGAAGAAACAGAGACTGATGTACAGTGATGTGATGATGGAGAATTATCAGAATGTGGCCTCTGTGGGTAAGGAACCGTAATTCATTCTCCTTGCTATGAAGACTGAGGTCCTTTTTGTGCTAAATTATCATGGTGCTATGATTCCACTAGAATTATAGAATCATAGAGTTGGAATAGACCACAAGGGCCATCCAGTTCAACCCCCTTCTGCCATGCAGGAATACACTTTCTAAGCACCATCCAGTCTCTGTTTAAAGTCCTCCAAAGAAGAGGACTCCACCAAGCTCTAAGGGAGTGTATTCCACTGTCAAAGAGCTCTTACTGTCCCAAAGTCCCTAGTAATGTTTAGGTGGAACCTCTTTCTATGTGGCTTGCATCCATTGTGGTGTCTCCTTTTCTCTGTAGCAACAGAAAGCAAGCTTGCTCCATCATAAATACGACCCTTTCCACTATTTAAACATGGATATCATATCCACTCTTAACTTTCTTTTCTCCAGGCTAAACGTACCCAGCTCTCTAAACCATTCCTCATAGGGCTTGATGGTTTCCAGATCCTTCACCACTTTGGTTGCCCTCCTTTGGGCATGTTCAAACTTGTCAACATCCTTTTGAATTGTGGGGGTCAGAACTGGACACAGGATTATTCCAAGGGAGGCCTGATCAAAGCAGAATAGAGCGGCACTATTACTTCCCTTGATCAAGAAACTATACTCATATTGATGCAGCCTACAATGACATTGGCCTTTTTAGCTGCCGCATCACACTTTTGGCCCATGTTCAACTTGTGGTCTACTGGGAGTCCTAGATCCCTTTCAAGTGTAGACTAATTGAGATAGCAACATCCTGTAGAATATTTGAATTTGTGGCTTAGTGAGGCACTATTGTTCTCCACTTTATAAGGATACTAAATACCCCATCGTAAACTGCCAATTGTCAGAACCAGCTTCTGTGGTTCATCCA
>NW_024847361.1:0-1008 GCF_019175285.1 Sceloporus undulatus
GAAGATGTTAATCATATGGGGGGGGGGCACACATATCACGGAACATCAGGGAAGCCTTGATGAAACAAAAAGGTCTTCAGACCCTTTTTAAAGAGATCCAGGGAGGTGGCGGTGCGGAGCTCCTCGGGGAGGGTGTTCCAGATCCCAGAGGCCAAGATGGAAAATGCCCTTTGAGAGGTTGACCTATATCTTGTAGAAGGGATCCTCAATAAACTCTTCCCAGATGACCTGAGTGTGTAGGGCAGATTATATGGGGAGAGGTGGTCCTCCAAATACCCTGGGCCCAAGCCATTTAGGGCTTTATAGGTTATAACCAACACCTTGTATTGTGCCCGGAAGTGAACAGGCAGCCAATGGAGATCATACAAAATTGGTGTTATATGGTCGGCCCTGGAGCGTCCAGTGACCAACCTTGTTGCCATATCCTGTACTAACTGAAGCTTCCGGCTTTGGTACAAGGGTTGCCCCATGTAGAGTGCATTACAGAAATCCAACCAAGAGGTTAGCAGGGCATGTACCACTGTTTCAAGGTCCCCCCAGCCTAGGTAGGGTCGCAGCTGGCGTATCAGCCGAAGCTGATAGCAGGTGCTTCTGACTGTCGCATATCCCCCCCCCCCCCCCCCGGGCCGGGAGAACCTATCACTAGCACTTCCGTTTCCTCTGGATTCAAACTGAGTTTGTTTTCCCTCATCCAGCCCATTACCGACTCCAAGCAGGCATTTAGAGGAAAGATGCCATCCCTAGTCACTGCATCAGTTGGAGACACAGAGAAACATATTTGGGTGTCATCAGTGTACTGAATAGGAAGAGTTAACACACTGTTGGAAGCCTTTATATGTGAAACTAGAAGGAACCTTCACAATAAGTACTAATGACCCATTCTGTGTCAATAAAACACATCTTCTGTGACAACATATGGTGTGAATCATGCAGTATCGCCCATATTTACTTCAGTATAGTCTTTTCATACTGCAATGAGAGACAGAAATATGGATTTCTGGACCATAT
>NW_024847362.1:0-1008 GCF_019175285.1 Sceloporus undulatus
TTCTCAAATAGTAGGGCAGGACTTGGGGGGGGGGGGGGCGGGGGGGGCAAGACTTGCTCAGTAAGTTGTACTTATTGTTGTTGATTTGGGGCTAAGGAGGGAGGGGGATTGTGGGATTTTATTCTGTTGTATTGTATGTATTTTACTTATATAAGCCACCTCAATCTTGTTGGAGATGCAGAGTAGAAATAAATGTTGTTGTTGTTACAGATTATATAATTATCCCAAACCTTTTCTAACCTGGAGAGGATTAGAAAGGTAAGGAGGGCACTTGGAGTCTCTGCCTGAGGGAGGAGGAGGAGGAGGGGAGCTATTTCCAAGGAGCTACATTGTTCTGAGGAAAGTGGCAATATCAATATACATCCTCCACAATGCAAGAAACATATAATTTGAGATTTGTTTCTTTAAAAAGTCCATTGCCTGAATCTAGATGTTTCAGGCTTCAGCCCCCAGAATTCCTGACCGTTGGCCACACTGGCTGGAATTTTGGGAACTGAAGTTTAAAACATCTGGAGGAGTCAAGTTTGGAAACCACTGAGCTAAACTTTTGCAGTGCAGAAGTTATGACTGCTGACATCCTCACCAAGCCTCTTCCAAAAGACCCCTCCCAGAGACTATGAGAAGGGATGGAAGTCATCAATTGGGGTGCAAGAGAATGAGAAGGGGAACTGTTGGGAAATGCTTCCTTAACTCCTTTCATCCATTTGCTGTTAGAGCAATGGGGCTTTGGACAGTAAGGATTTCCTTCATGCCTCTACCCTACATTTGCTGTCTCTAAAATTTCCCCCATTTGCTCAGTCACCTATTGTGGGGAAGTATCTAAGCAACCACACTTGTGTGACCAGAGGAAAGTCCAGATGTGTTTGCAAGGCCATAAAAGACTCCTCTTTCCTCAAGATGGTGTGCGAGGATGTGCTGAGCTCTTCTTGAAACCAGGGTATAGACACTGCTGATATCTATGACAATACCAGGTGATGAAAAAAGAATGGTGCAAAAGTAAAACTAATC
>NW_024847363.1:0-1008 GCF_019175285.1 Sceloporus undulatus
ATAGTTTCATGTGATTAATGGTCAAGTTTGGTAAGGTGTGATTTTTTAAAGAAAATTTTAAGAGTACAATTAATTTTTTTAAAAAAACTGAGGCCTCTCCTTTCTCCACCCACTGAATCTTGCCCCACTCATGTCTTCTCTTCTACTGAGCTCCTGGACTTTACAGGGACACAGGAGACTTCCACAGCCCCTTTGTGCCGAAAGACAGATATTTGGGGAGCAGTGCTGTCCCCAATTCCGTTTGGGGGGGTCACCTGGTGCAGCTCCTCGCACCCTCCTAATGATGCTCCTGTTATTAAGAAATCTGGGGAAATTGAATGGTTACTGTTAGACATTCAGGATGTTCCAGTCTCACCATTGTTAAGAACTATTTCTTCCAAAGTCCTGAATGCAGAAAGGTTTTATTTTGTAAACAACTTCCATGATTCTATAACAAACTCCCTTGGAGTGTAATGGAGTCTCCTTCCTTAGAGGTCTTTAAACAGAGTCTGGATGGCCATCTGTCAGGGATGCTTTGATTTAGATTTCCAGCCTGGCAGGATGGGGTTGGACTGGATGGCCCCTGAGGTCTCTTCCAACGCTACGATTCTATTTATCATTCTATCAAGCTGAAATAAGGAAACTGCCCTTAAGATGCATAAAAATCTCCTACAACACTCCAAATGAAATAATATTAAAATAGCATGGCAGGAGGTTGGACTGGATGGCCCTTGTGGTCTCTCCCAACTCTACGATTCTATGATTCTAGCACATGCTCTGAATTTCAGAGGTGAAATGTGTGAAATCTTGAGATTACTGAGTAATCTTACCTTCTGAGCTGTTTTAGATGGACTCTTGTTTCCTCTTCCTTTAGGTCTTCCTCTTGGTCTTTTAGGAGATGGCTCCTCCATTGGTTCCTAAATATAAGAAGACATGCCATTGAGGCAAGGATGTCAACAAAGATCCTAAATACAAGCAACAGCACAAATCCAACTGTGTCACTGAGGCGTTCAGTTTTAAATAAGAAAG
>NW_024847364.1:0-1008 GCF_019175285.1 Sceloporus undulatus
CTGTGAAAGAACAACTCCCTTACAAGGAAAAGCCACAATATTGGGGGATTTCTAAGTTTAGGGGGAAAGATGAATAATGGAAAGGGCAGCATATTTATGGTTTAGAAAATTATGCTGAAGAAAGTGACTAGAGATAAGCTTTTCTCCCACATTCCTAGAATACAGGATTATCCAAGATTAACAGTAGGAAATTAAAAGGAATCATTTTTATCATACTTCAAGGTCTAGAAAATATATTAATCTTTTAAATGACATTTAAAATTAGTTTAGTACGTGTGTGTGAGTGTGCGTGAGTGTGCGCTTTCAAGTAACCTGTAACCTCACATTTTATAGACTGGTTGTTTCATGCTTCCCAAATAATCTAATCTAAGGCGGAAAACAAATTGGTTGGGATCCCACAACAGGATGAAACTTATCTTCTCTTGGCAACTCATAAATTTCTAAGGCTTGTAATGTGATTTGATGGAGAAAAATGTTCACAAAACCATTGTAAAATTCAAGTTTCAAAATGTGCACATTTCCAAAATTCACAGAACTAAAAATGCATTTATTTTAAAACTGTATTACAAACACGTTTTAGCCAATGAAATAAAGGTATACAAAATTGTGTATACAGTGAGTCCATGCCATACACAGGCTCATTACAGGTGGCTTTCACTTATGCTGAAGCTGCCCAGCAAAAAAAACAATGGCACACCCACACCCGCAGCAAACACACACGGCTGCGCGGCAAGCCCAAGCCCCATTCTATCCAATGGGGCTTGAGAATACTTGCTTTATGCTTTACGCGAGGGGTCCAGAACGGATCCCCCGCGTAAAGTGAGAGTGGACTATATTAGGGAAAAATGCATACTAAAATATGCACAAACTTCCACAAGGGAATCAAAAAGGAAATCATACCACCATATCTGTGATGGGCTGAGAATGCCCATTTCCATAATAATGAAAGTGACATATTCCCACACCCCTAGTCTGGTAGAATCATAGAATCATAGAGTTGGAAGAGAC
>NW_024847365.1:0-1008 GCF_019175285.1 Sceloporus undulatus
TCCAGATGTGCCAACCTGCTACCAGCTTGAAGCCCGGAGGCGGTGCTGTCCGCTCTTCAATCCAAGCCTTTTGAACCGATGGCCACGATTGACTTGATAGTGTTGTCTTGGAAGACTGCCTTCTTTGGGGTCATCACCTCCGCCCACTGTGCGGCCGACCTCTGTGCCTTGCGGAGGGACCAGCCCTTCCTTAGGTTTACAAGGATTAGGTAGTCCTCCGGTCAGACATTACTTCTTGCCCAAAGTACTGCCTGTTTCCCACATGGGCCAGGACATTGTGTTGCCTACTCCGGCGTCCAACCTGACTTTGGACGCAGGGTGAAGTCTGCACTCTCTTGATGCCAGGAAGGCGCTGGTTTTTCACTTGGACATAACCGCTGCCCCAGTCGGTCTGAGAGACCCTCTCTGTGCTACTCGGAACCAATAAAGAGGTTGCCTGTGTCCTCGCAGAGTTTTTTCCAATGGGTGGCTGCTACCATCCACCTCTGCTATTAACCGTTGGGTAATCACTCCCTGACAGGGCTCGGTCCCACTCCACAAGGGCAGTGTCACAATCCTCAGCATCCCTGTCGGGGATTCCCTTAGAGGATGTCTGCAAGACTGTAGTCTGGTCCCAGCCTCTGACTTTCATAAGCCATTACAGGACGGACACCAGGGCCATCCTACACGCAGCTTTCGGTAGGGCTGTGTTGGTCTCAGGGTTGCATTGGTTGCACCACTGATGATGTTTCTTTACAAGGTTATTTTAATTATGCCACTGTCTTACATTCCTATTGAATGTTGGTTTGCACAAATTGCCATGGGATTGGTCTTGCATGACCTTACGTTCCCTTCTCAGGTTCTGCAATGTTATGGCTGTGTTGAAGTGTTTGTGCACAAACAAAGACTGACTCTTTTATGGTTCAAGGTTTTTATTGTGTCAATAATATACCTTGGTTACCATAGCTTTGGTTTCAGGACACTCCCTCCGCCGCATACCTAAGCTTGTCAGTCTAAACCCATTTGTAT
>NW_024847366.1:0-609 GCF_019175285.1 Sceloporus undulatus
TATAGATTTCCCCATTTTTCCACGTCTAAATTGTATCCCAACTCTTGTGCCCATTTTGTCATAGAATCTTTAATTTCCACTTCTTCAAGGGATCTTTCCAGTAAGATGTTATATATTTTACATAATATATTTTTTCAGCTTCTTTCATTTATATTCGTTATATTCTTTCTCAAAACCAACTAAACTCTTATCCTTTGTAAATCTGGCTTGGTAGACCTATTGTGACAAGGTCTATCTTGCATATGATGAATTGGGCACAAGGCCATGAAGGTTCATGTTGCCAATCTCTTCCTTTCAAGATGATACAAGATTGCTTTGCATACTGTTCGGCATGCTTTGATTGTGAATTCCCGCATGGCAGGGGTTTGGACTTGATGGCCCTTGTGGTCTCTTCCAACTCGACGATTCTAGGATTCCTTCTTTAAGTTGAATATAATTCAACCAATTCATATGGCCTATTTTAGTCATGATTTCTTCCTTTAATCTTAATATAACATTTCCTTCATTATCATGAGTTCATAAGTCTCTATACCTTATCCATTTCTGATCTTTTCCCCCATTTGCCTAAAAAAGCCTCTCGTGGGGAAACCCAAAGTGGAAGTCCAATGT
>NW_024847366.1:709-1008 GCF_019175285.1 Sceloporus undulatus
TATAGATTTCCCCATTTTTCCACGTCTAAATTGTATCCCAACTCTTGTGCCCATTTTGTCATAGAATCTTTAATTTCCACTTCTTCAAGGGATCTTTCCAGTAAGATGTTATATATTTTACATAATATATTTTTTCAGCTTCTTTCATTTATATTCGTTATATTCTTTCTCAAAACCAACTAAACTCTTATCCTTTGTAAATCTGGCTTGGTAGACCTATTGTGACAAGGTCTATCTTGCATATGATGAATTGGGCACAAGGCCATGAAGGTTCATGTTGCCAATCTCTTCCTTTCAAG
>NW_024847367.1:0-1008 GCF_019175285.1 Sceloporus undulatus
ATGGAAGAATATAAACAGTTTAATCTTAGGAGTCAAACCACATTTACCTTTCAAAAGTTTCTCTTATCCAAAATGCTTGGAACCTAAAGTGATTTGGATTTTTTTGTTTTTTGTTTGTTTGTTTGTTTTATTTTTATTTTTCAATTTTGGTATACCTCAATTTTTGCATATATGTACATAATGAAATGTCTTGGAGATGGGACCCAAGACTAAACACAAAATTTCTGTCTCATATATACCTTATACACATAGCCTGAAGGTAATTTTATACAATGTTGTTTATACTTGTGTGTATGAAACAAAATTTGTGTACACCGAACCATCAGAAAGCAAAGGTGTGACTATCTCAGTCACCCATAAAAAAGTTTTTTTTGGGGGGGAATATTTTGGATTTCAGAAACCTGGATAATTGAGACTCATCAAAGATTATTGTACCGACTTCTATTGCTATGCTAGGCGTGGGATGTAAATGCACAGGGATGGTTTCTATGCAGGGATGTCATATTGAGGAGGGAGCAAGCTTGTTTTCTGCTGCTCCAGAGAACAGGACCTGGAACAATGGATGCAAACTGCAGGAAAAGAGATTCCACCTCAACATTAGGAGGAACTTCCTGACAGTAAGGGCTGTTCGACAGTGGAACAAACTCCCTTGGAGTGTAGTGGAGTCTCCTTCTTTGGAGGTCTTTAAGCAGAGGCTAGACGGCCATCTGTCAGGGATGCTTTGATTTGGATTTCCTGCATGGCAGGGGGTTGGACTGGATGGCCCTTGTGGTCTCTTCCAACTCTATGGCGGGTTACAAACGGCCCTCAAGGGGCCATTTTCCTGCCGCCGCCATTCGCTGCGTAGGGAAGCCCCAGCGGCCAGATCGCGAGGCTTCCCTGTGCAGCAAAAAAGGAGTGCCGAAATGGCGCTCCTTTTTGAAATGCGGAAGTGGCGCCACAAGGGGCGGAGTGCGCCCTCGCGGCGTCACTTCCGCCGCGACACGTCTGGATGCACAGCGTCCAAGA
>NW_024847368.1:0-1008 GCF_019175285.1 Sceloporus undulatus
ATGTGAGGCCAGGGCAGACCATTGTTGGTGATCAATTTGGCCAAGCCTGAATTACATCATCTCAGGCATGAGATGATCTCATCTGAGTGAGTTACATCATCTCAGGCATGAGATGATGTAACTCACTAGAAAAGATGATAATACTCAGTACAGTTGAAGGCAGTAAGAAAAAAGGAAGACCACTTTACAGAGGGATTTATTCAATCAAGAAAGCCACAACCAAGGGTATGGGGATACAGGCCACATTGGGCGACACTCTAATTGGGGTGAACACAATACTTTGTGAACACTGAAGTTGTGTGTTGAGGTGCCACTTGGTGAAGGGAGAAAGGAGACACTCACTCGTAGTCATCATCCCACTGAGCCTCTGTGGTCATGGACTCCTTCCCTTCCTCCCCTTCTCTTTCCTGCCCAGGCAGCAGCCCTTTCAGATATGGAAGAAGCTGCCAGGTTGAAGGGAAAGGGAGGCAGAGAAAAGGGAGACAGTGAGGAGGAGAAGGGGGAGGAGGAGGGAGAGGAGGAGGTGGTGGCAGCAACAGCAGAAACATGGAGTTGGCCCCACTGCTGCTACTGTTGTAAGCTTGTCTCTTCAGGGGTGTCTTGCACCCTGAAGAAATAGGCAGTAGCAGTGGCAGAAACATGGAGTTGGGCTTGCTACCATGGTCATTGCCCTCTACTGGTAGCCAGTCTCATTGGGTGGGGGGGTCACTGGCACCCAAAGGGATGGCCAGTAGCAACAGCAACAGTCGAAACATGGAGTTGACCCTGCTCCTGCTTCTGCAGATAGCCTGTCTCTTTGAGAGTTGCTGGTGCCCCAAAGAGACAGGCAGTAGTGGCAGAAGCAGCAGAAACATGGTGGCCCTGCCCCCACCCACAGGGGTCACTGGCACCCCAAGAGATGGGCTAACATCAGTGGTGGAAAAAATGTGGAGTTAGCTCTGCTGATGCCACAGCTGATATGCCTTGGTCCTCCCACTGACTTAAGTCTCTTTATTATTAAGTGTTTTT
>NW_024847369.1:0-1008 GCF_019175285.1 Sceloporus undulatus
CCTACTCGGCCTTCGCTGGCCGAGAAAGGGCTCCGCGGAGCCCTTTCCCGGCGAGCGAAGGCAAACCAGGAGGGAAGAGGGCTGGGAGGAGGAGACAGACGCGCACGTGCCAGGCACCATTTTCTGGCTTCCTGCTGTCTCAGAGAGACAGCAGGAGGCCCAAAAATGGTAGGGAGGAGGCGGAAGGGGCACGTGCCCATTCCGCCTTCTCCCTCGCCCCGTGCCTGGTGAAATGGCGCCGCATGCCACCCGTGGCACGCGTGCAACGCCTTCACCATCACGGGTCTAGTAGGACACCTAGATCCCTTTCACACATAGTCTCTTTAAGCCAAGTGCCCCCCATCCTGTGTGTATGCATTTCATTTTTTCTAGCTAAGTGCAGTACTGTATCTTACAATTCTCCCTGTTGAAGTTCCTTTTGTTCGTTTTGTCCCATCTTTCTTATTTATTAAATTCATTTTGAATTTTGATCCTGTTATCTGGGGTATTAGCTACTCTTCCTAATTTTGTGTCCTCTGCAAATTTGATAACTATGCCCTCTATTCCCTCATCCAAGTCATTGATAAAGATGTTAAATAGCACTGGACCCAGGACAGAACCAGATATAAGGCTCATATACACTTTCCTCTCTTGAAGTATGGTTTTAAATTTTGTGTGATTTTTAATCAGTTTTATATTGTTTTAATGTATTGGTTTTAAATTGGTTTTAAAACTTTTTGTTATTTTTTTTTTAATTTTATGTTCTAGAAGCTGCCATGGGTCCTATCCTGGGAGAAATATGGCATATAAATAAAGTAAATAAATTAGTAAGGTCCTAACTTCCCGTGTGATTTTTCTGCTATCCTCCGGCCTGTGAGGGAGTTGACCAGGCAGGCCCAGCTCCACCAGGGCTAGCCTGGAAGAAGAGACTCCTCCCTCCATAACTCATCTTCTGGCCTATGAAGGAGTTGACCAGGCAGGCCCAGCTCCATCAGGGCTAGCCTGGAAGAAGAGACTCCTCCCTCCATA
>NW_024847370.1:0-1008 GCF_019175285.1 Sceloporus undulatus
AAAAAAACTTGTGTAAAATAACTTTAAATGGGGAACTGCGTGGAATAGGCTTAAAGAGAGATAAGCTTTATTTTTTTGGAACAGGATGTTGATAGGTATAAGAAAGAAAATGTAAATGCCATAGATAATGTTCCCTTGCACAAGGACTGCATTCATGAGCTCCATAGGAAATTTGGCCATGTGAGCTTCAAAAGTTTAAAGAATTTAATAAGCATGTGTCCTGATATGAAAGTAGCTGAATGTAAGAATCACTTAGACTGTACTGTTTGCAACCAAGTCAAGGTCAAAGCATATCCAGTTGCAAAGAGATCGAAAAGGATCGCGCAAAGACCTTTTCAGTTTGTTCATGCTGATGTGGCCCAGGCAAATTGTTTATCACTAGGGGGAAGCAAATATTTTCTTGTTATTGTTGATAGGTACTCAAGGTTTGCATGTGTAAAAGTGCTGAAAAATAAGTCAGAAGCTGGGCAAAGTTTAAAAGAATGGGTAAGAATGATAGAGAGAAGGTTTGACAATAGAGTTGGGACAATTATTACAGATAGAGGTGGAGAATTTGTAAACAACCAGCTGTATAATTGGTTCCAGAAAGTAGGGATTAGGCATGAGACCACAAATCCTGCTTGCCCAAGTGAGGATGGTTTAGCAGAGAGAAAAAATCCAGGAGATAAAAAGGATTTCTGCTTGCATGATGGCAGATGCAGGGGTTGGAGAAAGCTTTTGGGGAGAAGCAACCCTAAATGCAATTCACATAAGCAATAGGATGTACCATTCTGAAATTGATGATGTTCCCTACAGGGTGTTGTATGGGAGACTACCAAATTTTAAGTATTTAAGAGTGTTTGGACAATTTGCACATGTTTACATACCTGCCTGTTTTAGGAAAAAAGGAGAGCCTAAGAGCAAAAGGCTAAGGTTCCTGGGATATTCAGGGAACAGTTACAAATTCCTAATTAGAGGAAAAGAGATACAATACTCCAGGTCTGCAAATTTTGAGAGACATGCTGGCTG
>NW_024847371.1:0-1008 GCF_019175285.1 Sceloporus undulatus
ATGGAATAGCTGGATTCTAAAAGTAAATGATTATAGAGAGTTAGATAGATTATCATGTAATGTAAATAATTATAGTAAAAAAAGGAGAAACGAAGAATGGGAGAAGGTAGTGATATCATGGGAAAAAGATTGGGATCTAAATGTTTCATATATCGAAATTTGAAGGGAAAATAAGAGATTTGGAAAAAGGATTTATTATGACTATTCCTTCATTTAAAATTGTTATCTTGGCTATAAAATAGGTAAACAGATGAAGAATGGAAGAAACTCCTGCTATAGCTAATTTGTAAAGGGAAAACATTAATTGAAATTGACGTACTGTAATGTTTGAATTTAAGAAGGAAAGTTAATATAGGCGTGCTAGAAGAGGAAATGCTACAGACATAATTATTAAATGAGAAATATTTTGGAATTTGTTTGATAACTTTTGATTGTGTTTAATTATAACATATAAGCAAGCAAAGAATATGGAAAGTAATTGTTATAAATTATTGTAATATATTAATGTATAAGCATAATGTTATGGAAGCATGGGAAACGGAATATGTAGAAGAAGTGAATAGACTCGAAATCCCAAATAAAGAAGGAAGTCGTTTTATTTGTTGAGTCGAAGGAAGCAAGAAGCCAGAAGAAGACGTGAAGATATGGGTTTTTTTTGGACATAAGATAATATACACACACTCACAATGTGAGGAGTGTAATTTTTAATCTTTGTTGTTTTTTGGTGTATTTAAAATTTCTATATTGCTTGCTGATTGCTTGTAGATTGAAACTAATAAATATTATGGAAAAAAAGAAAAAATACACAGGGGAAAAATAAATAAGTATATATAGGAAAAAATACACAGGGGAAAATAAATAAGTACATATTGGAAAAAATACACAGGGGAAAATAAATAAATACACATCGGAAAAAATACAGAGGGGAAAAATAAATAAATACACATTGGAAAAAATACAGAGGGGAAAATAAATAAATACTCATTGGAAAAAATACACAGGGGAAAA
>NW_024847372.1:0-1008 GCF_019175285.1 Sceloporus undulatus
TCTCCTTCGCCTCGTAGGCCTCTTCTTCCCCTTTCTATTCCTCCTCCTCCTTCTTTTTCTTCCTTTTTCTCTTCTTCCTCCTTCTTTTCTTCCTTCCTTTCCTCCTCTTCTTCTCCCTCTCCTTCATCCTGTTCCTCTTTTCCTTCCTTCCTTCCTTCTCCCTCGCCTTCTCTCCGGGGGCCAGCCATCGCAGCCAGGAGGGCCGAGGCGCGGGGAAAGCGTGGCGGCGCCTTTAAAGGGCTCTGCGCGGAGCTCCCGGCAGGAGGCGTCGGGCTTCGGCACCCAGCGAGAGCGAGAGAGCCAGCTCCGCGCCTCTGCCTCTTTTCCCTCCTCTCCTCCTCCTCCTCGACGGAGGAGCCCCGTCCCTTGGCCCCGCCGCGGAGAAGCCCAGCGCAGCTCCCCCGGCCGGCCCTTGGCAGCAGCAGCAGCAGCGGAGCCACAAGGTAAGGGCAGCCGGCCCCTGGCTCTCGGGCCCCCAGAGCCCCAAACCCTAAGGCAGGAGCCCCTGGGCGGGGAGGCAGGCAGGGTCAGAGGGAGGCCTGGGCCCGGGGCTTCCTCCTCCTCCTCTCCGCCTTCTCTGGGGAGCGGATGGATGGTGGCACCGGCCCCGAGGAGGCCCTTGGCGGGGAGAGGGAGGCGCCGTCCCGCTTCCTTGGGAGCAGTCGGGCAGGCAGGCTCCCAGAGCCCAGCCCTTGGCCAGGCAGCCCCGTCTCTCTTCTCTGCCGCTCCCTTTCTGCCGGAGAGAGAGGCCAGGGCTGACTTACTATCACCCCTTCTTCCTGCCCTTCTATACCAGAGAGAGCGGCCAGGGATGACTTGCTCGGGAGTTGGGAACAACTTTCCCCGGAACCGCCCAGACTCCCTTCCCAGTTGATCCCGCGGAACTTTGGAAGGCTCCCACCCAGCTCCATCGCCGGGCTTTGGGGGAAGGCCCCCTCCCTCCCTCCCCGTCGTCGTCCCTGCTCTCTGCCCGCAAAACCTGCCCGAAGCTTCCCCCGATCGGGCTTT
>NW_024847373.1:0-1008 GCF_019175285.1 Sceloporus undulatus
TGTTTGTTTGTTTGTTTTATTTCAATGATTTATATATACCTGCCTTTCTTCCACAATGGGATCTTTGAAATGAATGAATAAAAAATATCCAAATAACTGGAAGGAAGCTGAAGAAAACATAGAGCCTGGAGGCATCTTGAATTTAATTATATTTAAAATCAGGGCCAGGGGTATGTTTGGGAGGAGAGGTACAGTACTGGAAGAGCTCAGGAGGGCATAGATGGCTCTTCCAACCTTGGCAGTTTCCTAATATTGTTGTACAGAGATATTTCCCAGAATGTCCTGGTCCTTAAGTAGGTTTAGGAAACAGACTCTGCTGGGCCCTCTTGCATTGCCACTACCACCTCTTTTATTCAGACTGGCTCATTCTCCCATAGATTGTGCAATGGGAAGACTAGAAGAGAAATATATAAAAATATATAAGGCCACACACACACACACACACACACACACACACAGTATAACCAAATCTCGGTTTCATCCCCTACTCCTTATCTTTATCATATTACAATACCCAAATTTAGGAGAGCTCTATCTTTAGAGTGGCCTGGGACAGCACGAAGACGTCATGCCTACACCATGCCATTTGGACACAGCACAGCCATGACATCATAATGGTGGCGCCCGTGTACACAGATCTTTAGCTTGATTTAATGCTCTCCCAACAGCAGTGCTGGAAGGGAGATTTAAAAAAAAACCCATGTTATGAAACTCAGCTTTGTCCTTGCAATGATGGCGTTACTGAAACTACAGCGCATGTTCTATTGTACTGTCAATTCTACAAGGACAGTCGCCACCAGCTGATTACTCCTCTTCTAAACAAATACCCTGGACATACTGATACTTTCTATTTACGTTATCTTCTGGGCAATCAGAAACCAAGTGATGTTCACAATGTAGCATATGTAAAATCATATGTAAAATATGTAAAATAAACTCCCAATTGGTTGGTGAAAACTGATACAGTGGTACCCCGGGATACGAATGCGCCGCGTTACGAAATTTCCG
>NW_024847374.1:0-1008 GCF_019175285.1 Sceloporus undulatus
TGTTGTGGAGGCCAGATTTGGGGGGGATGGGGACCATGTACACTGCCCTGAGCTCCTTGGAGGAAAGATGGATACAATTATAATAAATGAGCAAAACAGTGAAAGGACAGAAGGTGAAAGGTGAAAGGAAGCTTTAGAAGATGGCTTGCCCATTATAAGTATGGAGCATATTGATGGGTTTTCCCTGCCAGTGAAAAGGAACACTCTAACAGTGCCTCATAGCAAAGCAGCGACAAAACAGCAATGGTGTCCTGTGATAAGTTCTGGCAAAAGCTATTCTCTAGGTTTAATAGTGGATATAAGCCTCACACAACCATCTCCTAAATCTTAATAATCATCCATTCTGGCTACCTAATCTAAGTCTAAGTGTTTTAATTTGTATAGGGATCAGTCATTACAGGTAGTAAAAAAGATTGTTCCATTCTCTTTAAATAAGAGTGTTGTCTACTGAACACTTTGCCCTGTTTATTTTTTATTGATATCCTGATTTTTTTCCCAACATGGGATTCAAGATTGCTCACAATGTATTTCAACCATTTGAAACAAAGTACAATTAAAAACTATTAATACAAAAGTTAAATAATAATTAAACTGGACAATATATCCAGAACCATCTTTGCATTAGGGTAGAGAACCTGCAGCACATACAGATGTTGTTGTACTACAACTCCCAGTAAATCTTGCCATTGGCCAGGCTCACTGGGCTGGTGAGAAATGGAGTCCTACATCCCATGTAATTATAATTGTAAATAGCCATGCCTTAACATTAGAAATGTTGAGTCTCTCTCATCCAGAATTTCAAAATCAGGAAATATTACAAAAAACCAAACTATTTTCATGGTAGCTGAGATAGTGGCACCTTTGCTTTCTGAAAGTTCAGTGTACACAGACTTACAAGATTATCGCACTGCGTTCTGAGAACGTTCCATATCATCACGTGATGAGAACGTTCCTGGAACGGATATTACCGCATTAGAAATCAAAACGTGATCAGAACGTGATCAGAAC
>NW_024847375.1:0-1008 GCF_019175285.1 Sceloporus undulatus
AGAATTTATATGCTGTGTTTTTATCTTTTTCTCTGTGTGTGTGTGTGATGTCCCCCATTTTTGCTGGCAGGTCCTCCATTTGAGTTGCAAATTTGGCTGGGAAAAGAAACCACTCTTTTCTCTCTTTCTGCTGTCTCTCCTCTCTCTCTCTCTCTCCCTCCCTCCCTTGGTGGCTCCTCAGTGGCCCAAATCCGTTACCATTGGGCTCCCAGTGACTTCATGCAATGCCAGCCTTAAATGTGAGTGCAAGGGCTCTGGCACTAAAAGCATTCATCTATAAATGTCAATTCATGCTTCTTAATGGAAGATATTTTGTAATTCTTCCTGGGCAGAAGGTGCAAATGGAGGGTGTGCCCTGAGAAAGGAGGATGCCCTCTGGTCACCCTGACCTGGCGTCATTTCCCCAGTCTTTCCATTTAAACAATGGTTGTGGGAGCAGGGGAACACACCAACTGGTGTGTGGAGTATCAAGGTGGAAAAGGAAGAGCAGGACCCCTGTTGCCACTGGACCTGCACCAGCTGCCCACCAAGGAGGAGGAAGAAAGCAACACTGCCCCCTCGGAGGCAGCCATGAGCTCAACAGAGACCTCCTCCTCCCCACTGATGATGCAATTTGATTGACAGCAGCACAAATCAAGTGGGAATGACAATGTGCCAAAAAAGACATAAATTCATGGAATAATGGGATAATACACTTCCATAGTGGGAACTATGCATTGACCTGAAGTGATTCAGAGACCCGGTGTCAATGCGAAGTCCAAAGCAATTTAAATGCAAGTGGGAATGGCCCCTCTGATTCCCCCAAGCATTGCCATCCCATCCTTTCTTCATATCAGGTTCCATGACTTTTTTTATTTCTTCCTTCTTGGAAAGTTGTCTGAATTTTCCCAAAGTACGTATTTTTCTACGCATTTCCCCCATACTTAAAACATATCTGCGGCTACATATACACTGTAGAAATAATCTAATCTGGGATCACTTTAACTTCCATGGCTCCCTCGTACAGGA
>NW_024847376.1:0-1008 GCF_019175285.1 Sceloporus undulatus
TATATACACATGGGGAGCCTACATCCTAAGTAGCTAATGAACAGATCGTGTAAAAGAAGAAAGCTTCAAGGCTCCCCATCTTTTCAAGGTGGATGTGTGGCAGGGAGAAGGTGGCGACCCGACAGGGAGAGAATTATCTCTTTGTGTGAGAGTAAGTTCCAAAAAGGAAGTGATCTGACTCATATGGTTTGTTTACTGGGCTGCGAAAGGTAATTATTGCCATGCAATTCAATGCTAGCACTCTGCAAATGAGGAAAGATAGCAGCATTCGACATGCAGGAAATCCTGTGCCATCTAAATCCCAATTGTTCTAAATAGCAAAGAGGAATGGAAGACAGAATGCTGAAGTTTTCCAGCCATGTCTACTCCTTGTCTCATTGCTGATGCCAGTTTAGCTAACCTCTGCATCATATGCGTCCATGGAGAACAGAACTCTGGTCCTCCATTATTGCTCAGCTGATGGCTGCATGAACCAACACAGTGGTGACTCACATGGACAAAGCCTCCAAGGAGCCTCAGGGCTGTGAGGAGAAAGGCAGGATTATCAGTGGGGTAATTGGAGCAATTGCTCCTGGGCCCTCAATGGCAACGGGTCGCATGCTGCTGTCAGCACTGCACACACACACACACACACACTTTGTGTAATGTGATGCTGTCGACAGAGAAATCCTCCAAGGGATGGATGGGAGTGTAACTCTCTCTTCCCTCTCCCCAAGGGTTGGTCGCATTTCCCAGCTACCCCAAGTGGGGAATGAGATGTAGAAGTTACTACATCTCCAGCCTTGACCCCACCAGCAGAAGCATATGCAGTAGATGCGCACTGACACCTCCTCCTTCAGATCGAAAAGAAGCTGGCTCTCATACATAAACAAAATGGTCCCTGTTGATGAAACTGCTTCAGGACCACCAACATCTTAACCCAGCATTTGTGATATTTTATTAGTTTATTTTTACAGTATCAATACCCCACCCTTCAGCCCTAAAGGCTCTCAGAGTGGCTTACAATTA
>NW_024847377.1:0-1008 GCF_019175285.1 Sceloporus undulatus
TAAGAAAGTTGTAACTTTATATTTTAAATCCGTGCCTGAATTTTTTTGCTTAATATAATAGAACAATCCATGGGGGGGAAATGGTTTAATATTATTTTATATGTTGTCATCTGCAAGAATAGTGTTTGCTCAGAGATGGAAAACTAAAGAAATACCTTCAAAAGAAGATTGGATATTTAAGCTTCTGGACATGATGGAAATGGACAAACTCTCAAGAGGAATTAGAAAGGAGCATCAAATTTATATAAAGGAGACTGGAATAATATCATTGAATATCTCCAGAAGCATTGAGGGAAAATGATACTTTAGAGACAGAACTAATTTAAGTTGAAGTGTTTTAATTTATTCAAAGAACTATAACAGCTGTAAAACAGAAGTATGTTGGGAGGTTAAAAGCCCAATGATGTTTAGTTTAATCTAATGAGAGTGATTTTGTATCAACTGTTTTACAATTTAAATGAGGACTGAAAGAGAAAATAAAGGATTCGTAAGGAAAAGGATAAGTAGAACAATATATATTTGCTTTTTACTTATTAGCAGATAATTCAAAAACGAATGAGATAGAAATAAAAGTAAATCTGGTAGTTTGGAAGGAGCGGATGGTAAATGCGAGTAATAGGTTTGTCTTTAACGCTCAGTGCTATGGAATCCTGGGATTTTACCTTTGGGACACTTAGCCTTCTCTGCCAGAGAGCTCTGGTGCCACAATGAACTACAAATCCCAGGATTCCACAGAATGGAGCCAGGAGAGTTAAAGCGGTTTCGAACTGGATTATTTCTGCAGTGCAGATACAGCCTGAGTTGGTTGTAAAAGGGCAGAAGCACCCAAGTCTTGTTTTTACCTTCCTAATAATGGCTTTCCTTTAAAAGAAATAAGAAGTCTGCTTTTCTGTCTAATCCTTATTTTTGTTGTTCTTGTTTGTTTCTAGGTTTATTTGGTCATAATATGAGATGTTCTGGTCTGCCTCTTTCCTTCTTCCCTGAAAATCTCTTAATAAGGAAACTGGG
>NW_024847378.1:0-1008 GCF_019175285.1 Sceloporus undulatus
CAAAGTGGCGGTCTGTAACCCACCTATGTAGACCTTCTGGGCTTCTTCCATGAATTCCTGCAGTGGACCCCACTTCTGAGGAAAGGAAGCAAGAGGTAGATGGGATTCACATGTGCAGAGAGGCAGAGTGAGTAGAATTCCAACTGACAGAACTTTACACTCCTCCAGATTGATCCAGGATATAAGCCTTGATCTAGGATTACTCCAGGATTGGCCAAATATTTACTTCAGGTTTCATAAATGAGTCTCAAAGCTAACCAGAAAGGCAAGAAAACTGGAATAGAAGTATTCAGCCACATGAGTAACTACAACTCTCAAAATAAATGATATGACATCTTGTATGAAGCATAAAATGAGGTTTGTTTGTTTTTAAACTTTTCTTAGCATACTAAGACTTCAGGCTTTATGTGACTTAGTTGTTAAATCAATTCAACCAATGTTTTAATTAAATCATTAGTATAGGTTAGTTTTAATGAGAAAGGGCAATTTTTCAATGGTAAGGCTGCAAATTAAGGGCACACTTATTTATTTCCTACAGCTGTTTTGCTTCTGGTGTGCTATTGTAAAAGAGACTAAAATGAAATTCCCTCCACTACCTCTCCACTATTGTAATTGAACAGTGTATTGTATCTCTCGTTGCCTTCATTACAACCAAAAGACTTACTGTAAGTTTCTGGGATCTGTCAGATATATTTTATTTTAATTAAATGTTTCGATCAACAGGGACCTATGAAACTTTGCTGAGAAATTGGCTAGAGTTTGGTTTCTATTGAAATTCCCCAGGAGTTTTCTCCAAGCAAGCATGGCGAAATTTGTCATGGATTTTTACTTAAACACAAATGATTAATCTATTCCAACCCATCTACAAAAAGTAGAGTGGCTTCATTTCCACTGTCGCCTCATTTGTGCCCCCCCCTACAAGGAGGTAAGAGCTGTCCCACCACTTCACACTTATTCATGGCCTACCAGCTTAACACACTTTTCAGTGTTCTGTTTTATAGTACAGTA
>NW_024847379.1:0-1008 GCF_019175285.1 Sceloporus undulatus
CCGCAATGGAGCCCAGGAAAGGCAGGAAAGAAAGGTTCTTTTTTGGAAATAGTCTCTCTGTGTATACTGTAGGTATATAGAGATATATAGATATATACAGATGTATGTGTGTTTGCCTCTGCTGTTCTTATGGTTGGGAATGGAGCTGACGACAGAAGAAAGGACAGAAGAAAGGGTCAGTTTTGTGCAAATTCACAAGTTCTGTGCATCAAAGAGTCTGGTGTGTTGAAATAGCAAAGAACTTTATTGAGAACACATAGTCAGAAATTCAGTTTTTCAGCCTGAACTGCCCTCCCCAAGCCAAAGAATATATTGAAACCCCCAAACCTAAAATTCCACCTTCTATCAAACCTAGCCCCCACCTACAATTCCCACCATCTATCCCCCACTATTAACCAGCCCCAGTTTGTCATCCTTTTCACAGGCACAATCTCTCCCTGCCCCAGACATTCGAAGAAGCTTGCTCCCTTTCTGTTACTACCGGTCCCCAACTTTCTTTGGCTAAAATCCCACAAGTTCTGAATGCTATAATTGCTATTCTAGCTAGCTGCAACAAATCCCAGTCCCCCATTTAACTAACCTAAACCACAATCCATAATGCCCAGCCAAACTTATAACCCAAAGCAATTATCTTCACTAGTAGCAATTAAAAACTAAACTTAACAAAACATAACTTTAAAACATAAATAGACAGATGGACGGAAAAATCGTACATATAAAATCATAAGGGCCTTTTAGCACCGCTGGATTGAAGAAATATTTTTGTATTCCTTCTTTACAAAAATAATGTTCGTTCACTTCTTGGATTTATGTGGCTTCTCTCCTGTGTTGCCTCTCTGGTGATGGAATAGGCTTGACCTCCGAGAAAAGCATTTTCCACACTGCTGGCATTTGTATGGCTTCTCTCCTGTGTGGATTCTCTGGTGTGTCAGTAGGTTTGAGTGCTGAGAAAAACAGTTCCCACAATGCTGGCATTTGTATGGCTTCTCTCCTGTGTGGATTCTCTAG
>NW_024847380.1:0-1008 GCF_019175285.1 Sceloporus undulatus
ATACGGCTTTTCTTTTATGATATACTTTAAAATTCAATAAAGATTACTTAAAAAAAAAAAGAAAGAATAGGACCTGGAACTTCCTGACAGTAAGGGCTGTTCGACAGTGGAACACACTCGGAGTGTATCCTTGGAGTGTAGTGGATTCTCCTTCCTTAGAGGTCTTTAAACAGAGGCTGGATGGCCATCTGTTGGGGATGCTTTGATTGAGATTTCCTGCATGGTAGAATGGGGTTAGACTGGATGGCCCTTGCAATCTCTTCTATCTATGATTCTATGATTTTAACAATGGATGCAAGCTACAAGAAAAGAGATTCCACCTAAACATTAAAAGGAATTTCCTGACAGGAATGGCTGTTCGATAGTTGAAAACATTCCCTCAGAGAATGGTGGAGTATCCTTCTTTGGAGGTCTTTAAACAGAGGCTGGTTGGCTATGTGTCAGGGGTGCTTTGATTGTGAGTTGCTGCGTGGCAGGGGGTATTGGACTGGGTGGTCCTTTGGGTCTCTTCCAACTCTATGATTCTATGAAATCATGAATGCTAAAAGCATATAAAAGGGAGGCCAGGAACTAGAGGCTTCTGCCATCTTTTCAGATGTGCATTATTAGTAATTTCACTAATCTCTCTTCCAAACCTAAGGATGACCATCAGCTTCCACATCCCAATGTTATAACCCATACATGATGTATTTTCTCCAGGATGAAGGACTGGATTTTTAAAATGATAGTGTTGATGGATAAATGGCGGGATACAGACCGCCAATTTGGGGTGGTCTGGCCCCGCCCCTTTCCCCGGAGTATCGGGGCTTCAGTGGCTACACCGGCAGCCGCTGAGGCCCCGATCCGCCGCTTTTCAGGCTGCGGGGAAGCGGCAAAAGGCCGCTTCCCCGCAGCCAGAAAAGGGGTGTCCCTGGGGCTTCAAGCCCCAAGGACACCCCGCGGCGGCAGGGAGCAGAGAAAGGGGCCGCTTGGCCCCTTTCTCGTTTAGTCCGCTGGGCGCAGCCTTCA
>NW_024847381.1:0-1008 GCF_019175285.1 Sceloporus undulatus
CCCCCCCTCACCATTCCCTTCTCCTTTTGTGTCGTGTCTTTTAGATAGTAAGCCTGTGGGCAGGGAACTGTCTGTTATCCCCTCTATTGTAAACCGCTCGGATTCCCAGTGATTGGGCGGTATATAAATAAAACCTATTATTATTATTATTATCCTTTCAAATACCGTATTTAAACAGGGCTATCATATCACCTCTTAACCTTCTCTTCTCCAGGCTAAACATCCCCAGCTCCCTTTGTCGTTCCTCATAGGGCAAGGTTTCCAGACCTTTCACCATTTTAGTTGCCCTCCTTTGGACACGCTCCAGTTTCTCAATGTCCTTTTTGAATTGTGGTGCTCAGAACTGGACACAATATTCCAGGTGGGGCTTGACCAGAGCAGAATAGAGTGGCACTATTACTTCTCTTGATCTAGACACTATACTTTTATTGATGCAGCCTAAAATTGCATAAATATCACTTCAATCAAAACATAAACATAAAAACAGTTGCTGCAGATATTATTTTCCAGGAAGGATAGTTTAAACTATTCTATTCTCAGTTTTTTGTGGGCTTTTCGGGCTATGTGGCCATGTTCTAGCAGAGTTTCTTTCTCTGAGATGCCGGCCATGAAAGCCTTCGACTTTACATATTCTATTCTCCCCAAACCACAAACTCCACTTTTAAAAAATGCTAATCAACTTCCTGGCACAGATATAAAGACAGCTGTTAGAAAAACAATGATTCTATTCAGGAAATAACTATAGTTATTTAAATAAGCATTTGCCTTTCATTGCAACTTACATAAGGGAGGAAGGCGGAGGACAGATGAACATGACCAGTCTTAGGAGAAATTACAGTGCTTAATCTATGTTACAGTAACATAGGAAGTACATTATCAGATATTCAGCTGGGATCTAATGACAGAATACACTTCTTCATACAACTCTTTGCATACATGTGCCTGTTTCAGAGCAGTCCGGCCAGAGAGAGGAGAAGGAGAGGAGCTGCTTGGCAGCCATTTTGAGAC
>NW_024847382.1:0-1008 GCF_019175285.1 Sceloporus undulatus
GCGCGTCCTCCATTTTTATAAAAATGTGTCCTACATTTGAAAATGTTGCCCTACATTTGTCCTACATTTGTCCCGGTTTGGAGGTCCTCACTTATGGCAACCCTACATGGGAGAGAAGCGGGATGCCTCAATGATGATTTAGAAGTGTGACTGGCTATTGTACCTTCGCGCATCAGGAACATTTTGCCGATGGTAAGCCTCTGTGTGATAATCACCCTAGCTATTTATTAAAGCCTTTGGGCTTCACTGATTTACCTAATTAGTAAGTGTATCTCAAGTAAAATCAAATTGTCCTATAAGAGCATTTATCTTAGAGAAAAGTTGTTGATAATGTTTTTTAAAAGCCTGGAAACCCTGATCAACTTTGTGAGAAAGAATGATAAGATGACTATTGCTTTTGAACGTTAGTGCAAGTTAAATTTATAGATGATGTGTTAACATCTGCTTTACAAAGAGTGTGGCAGAAGTTTAGAAAATACTATATCACTATATATAAATATAAACAACTATATAACAGAATAACAAATAACTCATAAATAACTATAACATAAAGACAATTGGAAATCATTTGTGTTAAATATTGTAGTGGTATATGTTGTGGTTTTTCTGTTTTTTCCTCTGTGTTTTTCTTTGAATCCTGTTTTATCTTGTGTGTCTCTGTGTGTTTTATTCTGTTTTTAGTGCTTAATAAAAACATTTTTTTTAAAAAAGTAACCAAACTGATTCTATAAGAACATTGCCTCTTCCATGAGTCAACAAATATTAATTAAATATTAATTCCTTCACAAAAATGGTTTATGTGCAGAAAAAAAGCTGTAATTGGGGGATTTGTTGTGCATAAAACACATGGTTGATTTGAATAAAAACATTTTTCTGCACATGAATTAATTTTCTGCATTGAAATATTGTTTTCCACACAGAAAATGCTTAGAAAATGCTGTTTTCTGTGCAAAACAACGATGCTTGTATAAGTCCCAAATTGCAAATAGCCTTCAAACACTGCTTGGT
>NW_024847383.1:0-1008 GCF_019175285.1 Sceloporus undulatus
TTGTAGTTTAGTGAGGCACTATTGCTCTCCACTTTATAAGGATTCTAAATACCCCATTGTAAATTGCCAATTGCCAAATCCAGCTTCTGTCATTCATCCAGAATGTTTTTGGGGTTTAGGGGGAAATTGTTAGTCGTTTAAACGATAGTAGTTTTAAGTAGTTGGTAAGGATATTGGGGCCTAGAATGGCTTCAGGGAAGGGAAGCAGTTGTGGAGGCTATTAACTGCCTGGTCTGTGAACTCTGGGTGGCAGACATGCCCCCAGGGGGAGAGGCGCATGTGAACGGTGGAAGAAGAAGGCAAGAGGTACCTTGGCAGCCGGGCTGTTTAGGGGCTGAAGGGGAGGAAAAGGGAGGAGTGTGAAGGTAGTTAATGACGGAGGGAAAAGGTTTAGACACTTCAGAGACAGCTTTGATGTATTAATGGACCCTTCTGCCTGAGTTTCTCAATAAACCTTTTGGTGGAAGCAAAGGACTTCTTAATTCTGAAACTAAGTTCCGCCCCCAGATATCTCACCAATGCTAGGATTTTGTAGGAAGACAGCATGGAGATTACCAGTAATGCATTTCTCATTGAAATGGTAGCACATCTCTGAGTATGTTTCCTTTTTTGCCCCTCTTCCAGCCTTTTGAGGCTCTGGAGAGGCTTCTTGGTGAAAAGACCTCCCTTGGCCCTGCAATGGCTCAGAGAGGGGCCAATAGTGTCAAATGGCCTCCACTTCCCCAAAGGGATGCAATTGGATACTGAGGGGCAAAACATTATTCCTATTTTAAGGCAATACTATGTGTGGTTGCCCCTGAGATCCCCTGCGGGCCAATGTGATGCCCCCCCCCCAATCCGCAACAGTAGCCCATCCCTGTCTTAGAGATGTCTTTAGGCTGTTTTAAGGCTCCTGCCTGGTGCTTGATCCTCACCAACATTGGAGTCCAGGTCCCAGCCCCCTTGCTCGGCCTTACCAACGCATTATTTTTATATTGATTATCCTGGCCTTTCTCAACAAATGAGCCT
>NW_024847384.1:0-1008 GCF_019175285.1 Sceloporus undulatus
TGGCTCAGTGCTAGGGAATCCTGGGAACTGTAGTTTGTTGTGGCACTGAGAGAGGAGGCCTAAATGCCTCACAAAACTACACTTCCCAGGATTCCCTAGCACTGAGCCAGGGCAGTTAAAGCACTCTCAAACTGGATTATTTCTGCAGTGTGTGTTTTGGAGCCAAAGCAATCATGTATTGATTGATTTGTTTTCTAAGCAATGTTTTAAATTTTGCTGAGCCAGCCTTCAAACCCTGGCCTGCAGAATTCAGTGCTCAAACCACTACACTACACTACTGTTTTAATCACAGCCCTCTGTATGTTTTTAACCATCTGAGTTTTTAATTTGTAATTCTTTCTAAGGCTGCATCCACACTGGAGAAATAACCCATTTTGACACCACTTTAACTCTTTTCTGGCTCAAGACCCCACAACAAACTCCAACTCCCAGAATGCCATAGCCTTGAACCAAAAGCAGTGCCAAACCAGGTTATTTCTCCAGTGTGGATGCATCCTAAGTAGCCTAGAGTCCCACACTGGAAAAAACACATTGGTGTGTTGAGGTAGTCCTCACCTGATACAAGCATGTCTTTAACTGGAAGCTGCATACATGCTAAGTAATCTGAGAAACTGCCCCATGAAGTTGGCCATTTGTAGTGGGAACAATTTAATAATTTTTTTACACTAAAGTAGGCCAGTAAATACAGTGACCATTCTAACATCTGGATAATCACGTATGGTTTGAAATACAGGAATGCAAGTGATTTATTTGTCTGCTGACAAATCAAGTTAACACTGATGGGCTGCAATGATGCTTGTTGTGTTTTAGGAAGATTATCACACGGGGTTACAAAATGGGAGAAAAATTGAATGTTCCCATCATTGTAGTGCAATCGCATGAGGATTTTCACACAACAATTCACTCATCCAGTACTTTTCATGTGAATAACCTGGAATTGTCCTGTAACTTCTCATTAATGGGGAAACCCTGTGAATGATTTGCCAACAGAGCTTTGTTCGCACTATT
>NW_024847385.1:0-1008 GCF_019175285.1 Sceloporus undulatus
TTTTTGGGCGGTCTGTTTCGCCGCTGTGATAGTGAAAATTCTTGATCCGAACCAATTGATCTAAAATATAAAACCCACAGTCAGTCAATTTTTTCCATAAAAAAAGAGTTGTCTCACAGTCTTCAACTTAGAATTATCCCATAGAGATAGTTTAGCATGATGGTATCAAATTGTTATTGAAAAGCTATTGTACACCAAGCTACCCTGACAGTAGAGATTTCAAGAGTCACCATCCCTTTCTGCCTTAAATGAACAGTATATTCTGGCAGTCCATCGAGAAAGAAGTTCTAAGTAAATGGTTTCCAAGATTTGTCAAGGAGATTTATCTAAATTAGATCATGTTTCCCAGCTTTTGATGTAAACTCAAATTTGGGAAATTAAATCCACTTTCTGCAAAGGAAAATTGTGTCTTGTTGAAAAACAGGTTGATAAAGCCCCCATATAGATCTCCTAAAATTGGATTAATTTTGTAAAAATAAACCTTAGGAAGATACAGGGTGACACCTGAGAGAACATAATATGTCCATGGCACATCATTCATCTTTAGTATATTATCTTACTTCAGCTGTTGTTCCTCCGGATTTGCAGGAGATCCATTCCGGACCCCCACCCGCAAATTCAAAATTTTGCAAATATTCAAATTACATTAGAATGGCACTTGAATATTTCCCTCCCCTCCCTCCGTCCTTACCTACTTCATCCCCTCCAGGCTGCTTCTCGCACTGGCTGTGAAAAAGGCCTTGCAGCAGCCGACACACCCAAGAGAAGGTAACATTGGCCTCGAGAAAGCCATGCTGGCCTTGCAACAACCGGCAAAACCAAAACGAGACCACACTGGCCTGGAAAAAGCTGCAGTGGCCTTGTGGCAGCTGGCATAAACAAAAATAAACTCTGCCTAATGTTTTCTGTGTATTAATCCAGAATTGCCTTGCAGCAGCTGGCACAACCAGGAAAAAGCCGCGCTGGCCTAGAGAAGGCCGATGCAGTCAAGAGAAACCGCGAATGGCA
>NW_024847386.1:0-341 GCF_019175285.1 Sceloporus undulatus
TTCCCGGGGAAGACAACGAGTTGGCGGATCGCCTCAGCAGATCTCCATCGGTGTGCCATGAGTGGAGGCTCCATCCCGAGACGGTCAGCGACCTCTTCGATCGGTGGGGAGAACCCCGGATCGACCTCTTCGCGACCAGCCGGAACAGCCACTGCCCCCAGTTCTGCTCCAGGAGGCGTTTCGACGGATCCCTCGGAGACGCGTTCGCCTTCCTCTGGACGAGGGAGCTCCTCTACGCTTTCCCTCCGTTCCCTCTCATCATCAGAGTGGTGTCCAAGATGTCAACGGACCGCTCGCATGCGATCCTGATCACCCCGTGGTGGCCGAGACAGCCGTGGTTC
>NW_024847386.1:441-1008 GCF_019175285.1 Sceloporus undulatus
AAGCGCCTCCACATCAACGCCCTGGAGATGCTTGCAGTGGAAAAAGCATTGAGGTCATTCGAGTTTGCAGTCTCAGGAAGAGTGGTTCTCCTGAGAACGGACAACACCACCGTGATGTACTACATCAACAAACAAGGTGGTACCAGATCCAAGACCCTGCTCGACCTCACACTCCGCATCTGGGACTGGTGCATCCAGAGACGCGTCCTCCTCCAGGCGATTCACTTTCCCGGGGAAGACAACGAGTTGGCGGATCGCCTCAGCAGATCTCCATCGGTGTGCCATGAGTGGAGGCTCCATCCCGAGACGGTCAGCGACCTCTTCGATCGGTGGGGAGAACCCCGGATCGACCTCTTCGCGACCAGCCGGAACAGCCACTGCCCCCAGTTCTGCTCCAGGAGGCGTTTCGACGGATCCCTCGGAGACGCGTTCGCCTTCCTCTGGACGAGGGAGCTCCTCTACGCTTTCCCTCCGTTCCCTCTCATCATCAGAGTGGTGTCCAAGATGTCAACGGACCGCTCGCATGCGATCCTGATCACCCCGTGGTGGCCGAGACAGCCGTGGTTC
>NW_024847387.1:0-1008 GCF_019175285.1 Sceloporus undulatus
TACAAGTGGACAAGGATGCCAACACCAGCTGATCACCAGCTGGCAGGAGACCACCATTGTTCTTGGGCAGGGCGGGGGGAAAAGTTTAAAGGGGCCTGGGCGCTTTAAATGTGCACATATGCTTTCTGCCGCCGGTGCTGAGCACCGCAGCTGCGCAGCTGCGCATCTGCCAGCCGGCAAAAGAAAAAAAAGCCCCGTTTTTGGCTGCCCGTGCGGAAGCTGCCTCTCTCTTTGTGGCGTCCTCCGAGGCGGCGGTATAGAAACTGCGGGTCAGAAACGGCCCCAGGTGAGGCGTCTTCACTGCCCCCCCCATGTGGAAGCCCCATACACCTTAGCCACGTCCCCGGGGCGGGCGGTCTGGAGGCTCCGTATTCAGCAGAATACACCTCCAAGACGTCTTCCCCTGCCTGTCTGTATTCCGCCTAGGAAAGGGCAGCTGTAAAATAATTAGACAAGATTCTAAAAGAACTAGACAAGAGTCCTGGTAGAACAGTGGTTAAATGCCTGTACTGCAGCCACTCACTACAAACCTTAAGGGTGTGAGTTCAATTCTAGCCAGGGGCCCAGGCTGGACTCAGGCTTGCATTCTTCTGAAGTCATTAAAATTAGTACCCAGCTTGTTGGGGGCAATTAGCTTACATATTGTAAACTGCTTAGGGAGTGCTTAAGTGCACTGATAAGCGGTATAGAAATGTACTTGCTATTGCTAAAGTGCAAAGACATAGAACTGAGCAGTAAAGTCAGAATCATCCAAGCCATTATATTCCTCATGGGTATATATGGGTGCAAAAGCAGAAAGAAAGAAAGAAAGAAAGAAAGAAAGAAAGAAAGAAAGAAAGAGTCATTTGACTGGTGCTGGAAAAGAGTGCTGAGGATACCACGGACAGCAAAAAAAAGACAAACAAATATGTCCATGATTAGATCAAGCCTGAACTCTCCTTGGAAGCCAAGGTGACAAAACTGAGGCTATAGTATTTTGGCCACATCATGAGAAGGCATGACTCATTA
>NW_024847388.1:0-1008 GCF_019175285.1 Sceloporus undulatus
GCAGAGTCTCCTTCTTTGGAGGTCTTTAAGCAGAGGCTGGATGGCCATCTGTCAATGGGGATGTTTTGATTGAGAGTTCCTGCATGGCAGAATAAAGGGGTTGGACTGGGTGGCCCTTGCAGTCTCTTCCAACTCTACGATTCTATGACTCTGGAGACCAGGATTCGATGAAAATCTGATTCTCTCCAACAGAGAAGGCTAAATATCTTACATGGGGTACGTGTCGATGATGTGGCTCATGCATCATGTCCAAATGGTGTGGCGCACAAGGGACATCACAGCACTTGTCACACTCTCTCAGCCTTAAGGGAAGGTGAAGGCAAATCCCCGAAAACCATTGGGCAAGTCACATTCTCTCAGCCTCAGAGGATGTCAAAGTCAAACCATCTCTGAACAAGCCTCCCAAGAAAACCTCTTGAAGGCGCACACTCGCACACACCCAAGTCACCAAAGGCAAACTCTCTGAACAAACCAAGAAAACCCACTAGGCATGTAAGTCACACACTCTCAGCCTCAAGGAAAGACTGGCAAAGGCAAACTCTGAACAAACCAGGATGCTTTGAAATTCCTCCTGGGTGGAAATGTAGGGTGTGTCCTGGATAAAGGATGATGTCTGGTCACCCTGATAAAACGGAGGATGTTTTGACATTGCTCCTGGGCTGAAATGTGTGTCGTATCCTGGATAAAGGAGGACGTGTGTCATCCTACCAAAATTGGAAGACATTTTTACATTCATCCAGGCCAGAAGGTTGAAACATAGGATACGTCCTAGAAAAGGAGGACATCTGGTCATCTTACAAAAAAATGAGGACTTTTGAAATTCCTTCTGGGCAGAAATCTGAAATGTAGGATGTGTCCTATAAAAGGAGGCCAGAAAAGAGCCATGCCTCAATATCTGGACCCCAGAACATACTCTAATTCCCAGAATTCCATAGCCATGAGCCAGAATAGAGCCAAGCCTCGATATCTGGACCCCAGAACATACTCTAACTCCCAGAATTCCATAGC
>NW_024847389.1:0-1008 GCF_019175285.1 Sceloporus undulatus
CCCTTTTATGCATCACACTCTGTGTATATGTGTCTGTGATAGAGAGACGGAGGGAAAGTGAAAAAGTAAAAACCAGCTCAGGTCCTTGTTTTCAAACATATTAAGGGGTTACATTTTGAAATTATGAGCAATGTATATGAAGAGAGGAAAGGATGACACAAAAATTCCTTTTTCTTTAATGTTTCTTTTCCAGCCTGAGCTTGCTTAGCTCTATGGTTGATTTAAATCACTTTAGAATGTTTTCTGGGTGGGGAAAATATAGTCCAAAATCAAATTGAATGCAATAGGACCTCGGTGCAAATACCTCAGACATAAGGGATTAGCACACCGGTCCTCAGGTCCTTGTTGGCTCTGAATTCCAGTCCTGTTCACAAGCCAATGTACAGCGCAATGTGAGCATGATGCTCCCAGATGCAGCACAACTTAGCAAAGTATGGAAAAAAATTCCAGGTACAGGTTTTGGCAATGCACTGACCACTTTTCACACTTAAAAATAAGTCACAGACACAGTTGATTTCATCCGAATCTTTGGAGATTCTCTATCTTGAGTTACAAAATAATAAAAATATTTGCAAGCTCTCCTCTCTGACTTCCATCATGTTCACCCTCTCTTGTATATATAACTCCAATCCAATCCTATCCATAGCAATCCACATGTGAGGTGTATACTGTACTGGTTGTGATTCATCTCCTGGTGCCACACAGCATGAAGCGTCCTCTGCAGTTAGCTTGCATCATGCCATGTGCTCTGACTTAAGAATCTATGGCAGTCTCACAGGAAATGATGCCACTTGTCAATCAAAATATTTTTACTCATGTTTAATGGAATATTGTTTCAACAGCCCTTTGACTATCAGCTTCCACTGACTTCCTCAAGGCAGTCCCCATCCAGTCTCTTCTTTGCTAGCTCATATGAGTAAGGATACAATCGTTCCATGTATTTAGGGGCATAAGCAGCAGGATTATTATTATTATTATTATTATTATTATTATTATTATTATTATTAT
>NW_024847390.1:0-1008 GCF_019175285.1 Sceloporus undulatus
AATATTATTACATTTAAATCTTGCTGCTTATTTGACCAGTCTGTGGATTCCCTTCTACTTCCCGAGTGTGTCCAACTCATGTTATCCTTCTTGCTTTTAGTTTGCCTCGTCTCCATCTATCAAAGTAATAAGATTTTACTCTCTTCTAAAAAAAGGGGAGTATTAGCAGTCCAAAAGCCGTGGCGTGAGTCCAACAAAAGCCAGCCAACTCTTTCTCTTTAGAATTGAGAAACTTTCCAGTCCAAAAAACAAACAAAATACTTCAAAGTCTTTATAAGAACACAAACTCCAACCTTATCTAAGCAGCTTCCAAGCCGCCCAGCTTGTTCAAAGAAGAAAGTGATTCCACATCTCATTTAGCAGAGAGTTCCCAGGTGTAATCAATGTAGTCAAAGTAATCAATCCTTCGCGCTTCACTCAGCTGGCTCAAGCAAATCCAATTTTTAAAAACTACTTCTTTGGTCTTTGCCAGTTGCCAAATACATAGGGAAATATTGGAGAAATCAAAAAATTAAAGTTATTCCCAACAATCTTCTTCTCCTTATTACCAAGAGTAACCAAGTCTTCAAAGTCTTTCCTAGTTAGTCACCAATCCGGTTAAATTTTCATGCAAACGAAGCCCTGCAAGGGTCAGTAACAGGGTTTCTTCCAACAAACAAAAGGTTGTAGCCAAGGCTGTCACCCGAGGGTTGGCTCACACCGCGACGGCTGCCTTGCGACACTCACTGGGACCTCTTCTTCTCCCCGCGACAGCTCCCCGGCGCGAGGGGGTGAAAAGGGCTCTCGTGACCCCTGCAGGCCCTCGCCCCAAATCTCACTCGGTTTAGGGACTCTTCTGGCTCTCAATAGGTGTAAATTGTAAATTGGTGTAAATTGAGACCTTAAACGAGTCCGCGGCGGAACTGTGGAGACAGAGCAAAGCTACTTGCCTCCGTTTGCATTGACGTCTCAACCGGAAGTCCCAAGTTGTTGTTTTTCATGAAGTCAGCTTTGACTTATGGTGACCCT
>NW_024847391.1:0-1008 GCF_019175285.1 Sceloporus undulatus
CTTTCGCGGCATCACTTCCGCCGCAACACGTCTGGACGCTATGCGTCCAAGACGTCAAAATGGCGGCGGCCGCATGGAACAGCCGCCGCCATTTTGTACGCGCAGAGCGCGTACTAGGGTTAGGGGATGCGGAAGCACCGCCCCTTCCTAACCCTAGTACGTGCTCTGCGCATACTTTCTGGCAGTATGTAACCTGCCAATTTTTTCATTACAAGACAGTATACTAGTCTTTAGGCCAGCCCCACCTTTTGTCAATTAAGTAAACTAGGGCCCATTACAGACGGACGTAAAGTACGTCTTGGGGACGTACTAGGGTTAGGGAAAGTGCGTGCCTTACACACACACCTAACCCTAATACGTCCCCAGGACGTACAAAATGGGGGCACCCGTTCCACATGGGGGCTGCCATTACGACGTCACGAACGTGCCGCCTCCAAACAGGGTGGCGTGGATGTGACGTCTTTGTGCCGCGTGAGGGCGCATAGAGTGCCCTTTCCGCGTTGCTAGAAGGAGCTCCGAAACGGAGCTCCTTCCGTGATTTGCGTCGCTGGCACAGCCTTTAGATGGCAGCCCCAAGGACACCCCTTTCCAGGCGCACCTATGTACCATTTTTTAAAAGTAGCACATTCTTTTGTCACAAAATAATATCCTTTATCTGAGAATGTGGTGGGTATTGTGCATGAGGTGCATTTCATACAGCAAACCTCCCCTGGCTTTTTTTTTTTTTTTTACTGAGACAGTTTTAGACTGGGAAAAGAGGGTGTATTTCCTCCTTTTTGTATAGAAGAATTTATTTCACGACTAAATAATAAGAATCACCACAGACTTAATGGGAATTTATTGTTTCCTCTTACATGAGCAAGCCTGGTTAAGCCCCGGTTCATTTCTAAAATCATGGTTTGACCATGTTCTAACAAGCCACAAACTAAAGTTTACTGTGTTCAAAGAAAACAGATTTGCCGTTCAGTTATGTTTGTGTGTGAGTACAGACATACATGCACACACACA
>NW_024847392.1:0-1008 GCF_019175285.1 Sceloporus undulatus
CATACACAATAACCAATTACAAAAAACAATAAAACAGTTAACAATTAAAAACAGTTAAAGCCATGCGAAACAACCCCATACAAATGGCTGGATAGATGGAATCCACCAATATGCGGATGCTACAGTCAGAATGCCTGCACTATATTTCCCTTTCATTTCCAATTGATTCCACGGGTCTACTTTAGTTGGAACTGACAGGGCACTCTCTCTCTCAGCCTCAGTGGAAGACAATGGCAAACCTCCTCTGAAGAGAACATAAGCAGGACGAATTGTCAATTCAGGGCAGGTCAGAGAGAGGGCATGAACGGAGCTCGCACCAGGCACCTTCCCCCCCCATTTTTTTATATTTTTTAAAATTATTTTTGGCAAAAAATGTGCATGTTTTTTGCTTCAGGTAGTAGATATATACAGTGGTACCTCGGGATACGAAATACCCAGGTTACGAAATTTTCTGGATACGAAAAAAATCCCATAGGAAATAATTGTTCCGGGTTACGAATGTTTTTTCGGGTTACGAAAAAATTTTTGGTGCTTTTCGGCGCTATTTCACACGGAATCGCGGCTTTTCCCCATTAGCGCCTATGGCATTTCGGCTTACGAAGGCTTTTTGGGTTACGAAAGCGGCCGCGGAACGAATTAATTTCGTAACCCGAGGAAGCACTGTATTAGATATATAGACAGATAGAATGTTGCTAGCTGCTTGTCCACTTTCCGTTTCATTTCCTCACTTCCAGCAAAGGAGAAATGCTGCAAAGGACACTTTACAAAAAACTTTTTTTCCTTTGCAATGAGTGCTCCAATGCGAATGTTACAATGTTTCTCTTTCCAATTGGCAAATTGATACACAGAATGCTTTTGCTATTGTCTCTAAGGAATTCAGGGATAGCCTAGAAAGCAAAGAATGCATGGCATGGCATCCTTTTCTAGCATTCCGAGGTGAGGAATTTTTTATTATTATTATTATTATTATTATTATTATTATTATTATTATTATTATTATTATTATTA
>NW_024847393.1:0-1008 GCF_019175285.1 Sceloporus undulatus
ACTAAAGAGAAAGGTCAGTGCAAAATGTGGATCATCCCATGAGTTTACACATGCTGTGCTTTAAATGCACCTCCTCTGTTTCAGTTGGCAGGACCAAAGTCCTGTGCTTTGCTGTTCATGATTTTGCTTCTGTTGAAGCTCAGCATAAAGTGAAGGTGTGTGGGAGTGACTTCTTGTTTCTTAGTTCATATTTGTGCATGGCATATTTTGAGCAATCCATGAGAAAGCCACTTCTCTTCTGAAAAAGAGATGGTGTGTGTGATCTTTCAGCAGTCGTCCTTTCTAGATGCTCTCTTGATTAAACTCTGATTACAAAAGTGGATTCTCCTTGCAGTACAGTAGATCTGGTTCATGTGCTTCTGTCCAGGGTTTGTTGGGAAATGACGGTTGTTAATTTCTAGACGATAGGCATTCTAAGACATTCCCCAATTCATCTGCTTGTCTGTGAGGATGCTCAAGTGGGGTGTGTGTGTGTGTGTGTGTGTGTGTGTGTGTGTGTAGGTAATTATGTGTCTCACTTTTAAAAGCTGCATTTTAGGACAGTGACATGGATCCAAACTGGGAGCACAGCAAGCAGCCAAAAGGTTAAAGCCTCATTGCTCACCTGTTCTGTATATACTTCCCATAATCGTTTATTATATGAAGGGTATTATGAGCCCCTTCACAGAAGAAAGGTGGGGTATAAATGGTATGAATGAATGAATAGTTGTCATCAGGATGTTAAAGAGTTTTTGAAAATGAAGCTCCTTTTGTCTTTTTAATCTCTGCATCTGACTCACTAAGTGCAGTTTATCAATAAGTTTGTTGAAATATTTGTATTTGTGGAGGTAGACATCTCAACTTCCTTTACCTGCACACATGCAACTCTGGGCACAGTCATGAACAGTCTTATAAATGTTTGCAGAGATCTAGCACCCAGGATCCCTCAGAGGAATAGAATCATAGAATTGGAAGAGACCTCACAGGCCAATGCATCCAACCCTCTGCCATGCAGGAATACACAACCAA
>NW_024847394.1:0-1008 GCF_019175285.1 Sceloporus undulatus
ATAGGACCAACAACAATAACACAGATACAATGAAGAGACTTGACAAATACAAATATTTACAAGGAACAAAACTTGTGAAACATACTAAGGCGGGGTACAGGCCGCCAGAAAGAGGCGCGTCCCCGACGCCACTCTTTCCTCTGCAGAAGCGCCGCAACAAACAAATTGAGCAGCATTGTTGCGGAGCAAAAAAGGAGCGCATGGAAGCGGCTCCTTTTTGCGGTGCACTTCTGCCACCCCAAAGAGCCCGCGATGGCACGGGTACGTTGCAGTTGTGCTGCCCCGTTTGGAGGTGGCACATCTGCAACATCACCATTATGCGCCGCGTCTGGTGGGTGCGCTGCAGCTGCGGCACCCTCATAATAAATAAATAATAATAAAATAATAAAATCTTTATTTATATCCCGCCCTTCCAAAAGATCAGGGCGGCTTACAGTGGTGCAACAGGTGCAGACAAAATACAAGATTAAAAACATATAAACAACATCAATCTAAAAATAACAATAAAAGCCCCTTAGCCCAACCTCATGGCCACGGAAGAGGAGGGAGGCCCATAGGATATTTAATCGGGGAATGCCTGCTTGAATAGGAAGGTTTTGAGGTCCTTCCTAAATTGGGCCAGGGTGGTAGATGAGCGGAGCTCCGTGGGCAGCGTGTTCCAAAGGGCTTGCAAGGGTTGCCATCTGTGTGGGCACTCCGCCTACCAGGCAACCCTCGCACATGACAAGGGTGCCTCAAAGGCTTCTAAAGGCTTCTAAAAACAGATCAAAGCAGCTAACAGTAAAAGCACTGGTAAAATACAACAACAACTTGTCACTGTTGTGTCCCAAACCCTACCAATTCCTCCCATCCACAATAAAATACAATTAAATTCTTAAACAATTATGAAAACAATTATTAAAAATAGGGCAGAAGCAGTTAGAGCAGTTGCTGAACAATTCAATTAATAAGAGATTGCTGTAATGCTAATCTGGAAAGAGATATGTCTTGATGAGCTTTTTAAAGCCT
>NW_024847395.1:0-1008 GCF_019175285.1 Sceloporus undulatus
TATATATCATAGGTCTTTTTGGATGGTGTACTAGCAAAATCAGTATAAGCCAGTATAAAATCATTTAGAACAATAAAAATAATAATTTAAACAATTTGCAGAATAAAATGCAGTTTAAATCTGTGTATACTTTTAGGAAAAAATAAACCAGGTTCTTATACACGGATTTTTTTTATACACGGTTTGAAAATGTTCCAAAAAAGTATAAATTCCAAATATCAAACCTTGACTATCCATTTTTTAATAAGGGACACCATTTTGCTGTGTCATTATATTTAATGGGACTTGATTTTGTCCCACGGAGGGGGGGTCTTGGGACCAAACCCCAGCGGATAACAAGGGCCCACCGTGTGTGTGTGTGTGTGTGTGTAGGGAAAGGGGCTACTTCAGGTGTGGGGGGTCCCAGACCATTTGTGATTTTGAACATCCTCCATCAACGCTGTGAATTTAAGTGAGGCATGTATTGGCAGCCAGGTTCTTGGGCTTGGGTTCAGATGGTTCCTCTCTGAATCTGGCCTTGGGGTTAGCTCAGTTCCCCAGATAGCCATGTTTGGGCAGTGGTTCCCAACCTTTGGTCCTCCAGAAGTTTTGGACTCCAACTGCCATAATTCCTGACTATTGACCAAGTTGTCTGGAGTTTCTGGGACCTGAAGTCCAAAATGAATGGAGGACCAAAGATTGGGGACCCCTGGCCAGACGCCCTCGCAAGCGGCAGCAAGAGGGCTGGAGCCATTGTTTCCCAGACGCTTAGTAGCCTTCTCCCTGAGGCTCCGTGGAAGGGCAGGCCTGTGCTTTGCAGGCCAGAGGTCCGTTCCATGGCTTCTCCGCTGAAGCCATGCTGGTATAACCTTCTGGAAGAAGCAGCCATCACGAGTTGGAGGTAGACTTGCACAGTGGTGTGATACACACCTATTGTAAAATGCGATATCTTTTTGTGGGTTCTCGGAGCTGTTTGCCACAGTAAAATAACCTTTGCAAAGGGTGGTGTGTCCAGTGCACAGCCCTGGG
>NW_024847396.1:0-1008 GCF_019175285.1 Sceloporus undulatus
AAGTTTCCATCACAGACATTTTGCTTGGGTGAAATGATAAGCAGTTATCATTTAGCCATATTCCCTTGGCACACAGGAGCTGGCACACAACTTGCCATAAAGACACACAGTGCTCATGGCCACCCAGTTCCAGGGTGCAGAACATACTGGGGGTTACTGGATGGGAGGGAGACGCCCTTGAAAGTCTCTCTCCCCAAAACCATGTCAAGTTTGGGCAACCAGGAACATGTTATACTCACACACCAGCTGCATCTGCACCGCAGAATTAATGCAGTTTGACACTTAAACTGCCCCAGCTCCATGCTATGGAATCCTGGGATTTGTAGTTTGCTGCAGTTCCAGAGCTCTCTGCCAGGGAAGGCCAGCTAGCTCACAAAACTACAAATCACAGCTTCCCCAGTTACTAGTTATTTTGCAATTTGGGTTTCTCACCCCCCCCCCTCGGTTTTATATCATTGTCAGTCCAAAAGCTTAAAGAAAAATAACCTTGGAACGCTTTTAAATGTTGTAATGGGAAAGTCAATTAATTGCTTTGAAACAATTTAACAAAAGAAGAGGGATGAATTACTTGAAAAACAATAATGTTGCAAAAGCTGTTGTTGTTTTCTTGGAGGAAGCAAACTTCTTTTCCTGCAAGGAGCCTGCAAAGTCCCGCCCAAGCAAAGTTTGCAACATGATTGTTTTTCAAGCCATCCATCCTTCTTCTTTTGTTATATCGATTCAAACCAATAAATTGTCTTAGGTCCAAAACACACTGCAGAAATAATCCAGATCGAGGCTGCTTGAACTGCCTGTGCTCAGTGTTAGGGAATTCTGGGAACTGTAGTTTCGCGAGACATAAAGGACCTTATTACACTCAGAATTTTAAACGTTCTGGGGATTGGAGGAGGGCGCTCGTGTGTGCGCGCGTTCAGCAGAAAACGGAGTTTACCGCACATGAAGACGTCCTCCAAGAGGCCCTGTTCCGTCCCCCGGTGCGCACCCGTTCGCGTCCAGTCCTGACGGGCA
>NW_024847397.1:0-544 GCF_019175285.1 Sceloporus undulatus
TTTCGGAAGGTATGTTTCACAAGGGGGTCCTGCTCCAAAGGAACTAACTAGTGCTGGCCCCAGTGAGGAAGACCTACCTGGACCTGCAATGTTTGATGCACCGGAGAAACTATGTCGCAGTGACAACAGTCTGCTGCTCCAATCATTTCCGGAAATCCCAGTGTTTCAAAACCAGGCATCACCTGCAAGGGCAGTGTAAAAGCGCAAAATGGCAATTAGTAATGTTCATTCTAAATCAATTACAATTACAATGCAGCACAAGAAGGCAGGAAAGGAAAGCAGTTATCACACAGTGGAACAGATACTGAAAGTAACAATAAGAAAGCAACTAAGTACAGCTACAAAGTAACAAAAAGCAAACTGAAACTGTGCAACAAATAACAGGATGCTGTAAAGTTAAATGGCAGGAAATGGCATACCTTACTATAGTCTCCAAGGTAAACAGTTTTCTTCGTGAGCACTAATTCCATGACAATAACCACTTCTTTTTTGCCTTTGCAGGCTGTGGACTTCCCAACACCGAAAAATGTAGCAATAGTACATA
>NW_024847397.1:644-1007 GCF_019175285.1 Sceloporus undulatus
AGCACAAGAAGGCAGGAAAGGAAAGCAGTTATCACACAGTGGAACAGGTACTGAAAGTAACAATAAGAAAGCAACTAAGTACAGCTACAAAGTAACAAAAAGCAAACTGAAACTGTGCAACAAATAACAGGATGCTGTAAAGTCAAATGGTAGAAAATGGCATACCTTACTATAGTCTCCAAAGTAAACAGTTTGCTTCGTGAGCACCAATTCCATGACAATAACCACTTCTTCTTTGCCTTTGCAGGCTGTGGATTTCCCAACACCGAAAAATGTAGCAATAGTACATAGGAGCCTCATCTGCTTTTCGTCCTCATCCACTGATCTCTCTATCTCCGTCTGCTTCTCATCCTCGTCCACTAT
>NW_024847398.1:0-1007 GCF_019175285.1 Sceloporus undulatus
GCACCTGGGCAAACAAGGTTTCCTCTGAGTCATGGCTTTCTCCCGGAGTTGCCCAGGAGCGTGTGCCTCTCATTCCCCAGCGACAAGTCACAGTCTTCTCTCATGCATCAAGGCTCAGAGGGGGCAAGGGGGGTTTTCTCAGACAGATATAGCATAAATGGTTGGCTTAAAACATCATTCTTTCCCAGTACACAATTATAACACTCAAATACAATTTTCATTGCCATGGCTACATCCTACAGACTCTTGGGATTTGTAACTTGGGGAGGCCCTTGGGCCTAGAGCTTTCTGGCAGAAAATGTTAAATTCCTCTGTAAAACTACAAATCTCAGAATTCCATAGGATGGAGCCATGGCAGTTAAAGCTGGTGTCAAAGCGCTATAACTGCGTAATGTGAAACATGCCTTTTCTAGTTTACACTAACCCATACAATTCTGGCCCATAGATGCTGGTGCTTCCTCCTTAATTTCTCCTGCACCTCCATATACCTTTTTCTTTGCATGGACACTGAGTACATTGAGTTTCCTGGGTGTACCATCTTCAAACCTTGGGACCAGATCCCAGCCCAAATGGTTTCACTCCTCCTCCCTTGGCAGTGACAATTGCAGGCCTTCCCTATTTCGTGCCCATCACTCCAGTGCAAGCACGGTGCCCAGCATGTGATTAGGGCAGCTCTTCTTGATGCAAGCAGCTGCGAACCAGTGGTGGTGGCACAGCCAGGAGGAGGAGTACATTTGTGAGAAAACATTTGAAGATGGCAACTGTGGCAGTGATAGGCGCAGCCATGGCAGGGTAGGGTTGCCATATCCCGCCCCCCGGCGGGACAGTCCCGGTTTGGGCGGTGCCGTCCCGGTCCCGGTCCGGTTTGGCGCCCAAACCGGGACGGCCCCACCCACCGCGGCCCCCGCAGCGGCTCCAAGGCCTTGCTGAGGCCTGGGAAGGCTCTCCGCGGTTGGAGCTCCAGCCGTGGAGACGCTCCCTCCCGGGCCCCAGCGAGGCCTTTGAGG
>NW_024847399.1:0-1007 GCF_019175285.1 Sceloporus undulatus
GTGGGAAAGGTTTTTCTCGGCGGTCAAACCTAGTGAGACACAAGAGAATCCACACAGGAGAGAAGCCACACAAATCCCTGTAGTGAATTAACATTATTTTTATCAATAATGAATACAAAAAATATATTTTCAATCCAGTGGTGCTAAGAAAAGGCCCTTGTGTTTTTGTGTGTAAGCTTTGTGTGTCGATCTGTCTGTTTGTGTTTTAAAGTTGTATTTTGTTATTTTAAGGTTTTAATTGCTAATAGTACAGATAATTACTTTGGGATGTAAATTTGGCTGGAGATTGTGGGTCGTAGTATAGGTTAGGTAGTTCGGGGGCTGGGATTTGTTATAGATGTGTAGAATAGTTATGGGAATGATAACTTTTGCAATGTGTGGGATGTTGGGGGCAGGTACTGACATAAGGGGCTAGTTTGGGAATGGCAATGGTGGCCTTGTTACCTGTGAAACATAGACTGTGTGAATTGGAGGTGGGGCTAGGTTTGGAAGAGGGTGATGTTTTAATTTTGGGGTTTTAATGTATTGTTTGGATTGGAGTGGGCAGTTCTGTCTTAAACACTGAATATCTATGTGTTCTCAATAAATTTCTTTGCTATTTCAACACACTGGACTCTTTGATGCACAGAAGTTCTGCATTTGCCCAAACTGACCCTTTATTCTCTCCTCAGTCCTCAGCTCCATTCCCAGCCATAAGAACAGCAGAGGCAAACACATACACACACACACACACACACACTCACTCACTCACTCACTCACACAAACATAGAGGATACACAGAGAGAGCCTTCCTTTCCTGCCTTTCCCTCCTGAGTCCAGCACTGCACTTTGCAGTCTCCTCAAAGGAAGAAAAGAGGGAAGGAAGGGGAGGCCGCTCAACCCGCAGAGCATACCTTCCTTTCCCGCAAAGGCTGCCAGCGGAATAAGCAGCAGCATCTAGGCCCTGGCAATCCCTGAGAATGCTGAGGAGGGGCATCGAGGGGGATGTTGCGGACACCCAAGACTAA
>NW_024847400.1:0-1007 GCF_019175285.1 Sceloporus undulatus
TTATGGGCGCCGCCATTTTTTCGCCCAAAATGGCAGCGCCCAGAGCGGCAAAAAGCCATGATGGGTGGTCGCTGCGGCGGCAGCGGCAACAGCAGCCAGGGGCTGGTGGGCAGGCCTCCGCGGGCCGCATCCGGCCCGCGGGCTGGAGGTTGCCTACGCATGATGTAGTATGAGTTGTGTAATTGTATAGTTTGATTTTATCAGTTGTAATCCTGCCTCGATCCGCAGGGAGAGGCGGGAAATATAAATAAATGTTGTTGTTGTTATACATGCTCCACATATATGGATTTAAGCTATGCAATACCAAGGTTAGATCTCAGCCAATTTTTCAAATTATACTTCCTCCTCTCAAGGCTTTTGGGCAGTGGGGTGAGTAGAGTGAATGTTTCTGCCTAGAGGGGATCATATTAAGAAGAAAGTTCTGTTGTTTTCTCTTTTTCAGCCTCTGATCTCCTTCGAGGAGGTGGCTGTGTATTTCACCAAGGGGGAGTGGGACCTCCTGGATCCAGGCCAGAGGGCTCTCTACAAGGATGTCATGATAGAAGTTTATGGGCATGTGGCCTCTTTGAGTAAGGACACCTTTTTCCTTAAGGGATTAATCTTTATGAAACAAATCCTGTTTGAGGCATTTTCCTCTAGTTGTCAATGAGGACACATCCAGGCCTTTCATATCTTTTGTTGCAATTAATAAAAGACAAACAAGCCGCTAAGACTCCAGAGGGGATATTAAATTCATTGTATCATGAACACCAGCTAAGCATTGGGGAGGAGTTTTGCAAACACAGGTGTCTCAGGCTATTAAATATTCTACATCTGTATCATCATCGAATCATGCAGCTGGAAAAGATGAATCCAACCCCCTGCCATGCAGGAATACACAATCAAAGCACCCCTGGCAGATGGCCCTCCAGCTTCTGTTAAAACAAAATGCAAAGAAGGAGACTCCACCACTCTCCAAGGGAGAGTGTTTCACTACTGAACACCACTTACTGTCAGGATGATTCTTC
>NW_024847401.1:0-1007 GCF_019175285.1 Sceloporus undulatus
GTGCTTTGCTTTACTCTGCCCAGAGACAATGCCCAGAGGGTGGAATCGCTGGACAGATGGGGAGGTGCAGTACCTCTATCACTGTCTGGAGAGGAATGTGGACCTGGACCTCATAATAGGGTCCACATCCCACCCTAAGAGGGCAATCTACTCAAAGATTGCCAGGAAGATGAGGAGACGGGGCTTTGAGAGGTCAGAGATGCAGGTGGCCTCCAAGGTGAAGGTGATGAGGACGGCCTTCTATCTTGCCATGCGCGAGCATGGCAACAGCTGCGCACCATGACACAAACCTCCGGTTTTTGATGAGACATGGCATCTCTGGATGCTGGCTGGGGGTCCTCTATTGGACCTCAATGCCACTGCGGGTGAGTCCTGCTTGTTGACATTTCCTGTACTGGGGTGCTATGATTGGTTGTCTTGAGGCACCTGACCTCATTTCTGCACTTCTGTCTCCTGTTCCTCTTTCCTCCACACAGAACACCTGGGGAGGCGACACAGGGCGGCCATGCGGAGTCCACCTCACCTGGAGGAGGAAGACAATGGGAGTCCACGCCATCACCCTGAAGGTTGGCTTATGAATATATACTTTATATATATGTATATACACACACACACACAGAGTTTATTTTTATTTAGGTATTTATATCCCGTCCTTTCAGCCCTAATGGCTCTCAGGGCGGCTTACAATTGTTATTTTTAATCAGACAGTTCCCTGCAGTTAATATATATACATATATGATATATATATATACACACACATATATGTATATATATAAATATAATTATATATACATACAAATATGTATGTAAGTACGTGTGTGTGAAGATGCATACGTTCAGACAGATATCTATGGTTATGTATGCAAAGACATGTTCTATGCAAGATTTATGTTTAGAGACTTGCAACGGTTATGAGTTGCCTTCAGGCACCGGAGCTCATTTCTGCAGCCAGTAGGTTCAGATTAAGGTATAAGTCTGAGTGCACTTAGATAGAGATGCCTCCACAT
>NW_024847402.1:0-1007 GCF_019175285.1 Sceloporus undulatus
GGGGGGGGGGCTCCCCCGGAGCCAGTTCAGGCCCAGAAGAAGCATTTTTTGAAATGATTTCCACTCACCTCCTATTGAAAGACCCAAAAACATGATGAAAATGCCACCCGTGTTCCCTCAAGGGAGTTTGAGGACAAAAAACTTTTTTTAACAGGGTTTTCTTTTCTTTTTGGTGAATGGGAAGTGTAATCATTCAGGGCTGCCTTGGGGGCTAATGCAGCCTCCTGTCCTTCCACAGATCCTGCTCTTAAGAGGGGTTGACAAGCTAAGAGTCACAGTGGGAATAGACCTCTAGAAACACCATTGTAAGTTCCAGGAGTGCTTTGAAATGTGATAGGTTTTTGAGAAACTGCAGGATGCTGGACCCTAGCCAAGGTGGGCTTGCATAGGTTTATTCATTTAGTATTTATAACCCACTCTTCAGCCAAAAAAGCTGCTAGGGCTGCTTCTTTTTTGTTGTTGTATATCTTCAAGTTGTTTCCTACCTTAAGGTGAACCCATCATGGGGTTTTCTTGGTATTTAACCACTGGGCCTCCAGGGCTCCCTCCATTGCAATTGCTTATGTTACGTGCCTTCAAGTCATTTCCACCTTATAGCGACCTAATGCAAACCTATCATGGGGTTTACTTGGCAAGATTTGTTCAGAGTTGGTTTGCCATTGTCTTGACCTGAGGCTGAGAGCATGTCACTTGCTTAAGGTCACCCAGTGGATTTCATGAGCGAGCAGGGAATCAAAACCTGGTCTCCAGAGTCATAGTCTAGCATTCAAACCACTACACTATGCTGGCTGTCATGGCTGCTTACAAATCATGAATTTGATGGTTCTCTGCTTTCAGGCTTACAAAATCTAAATGAGATATGACATGCTTGGAAAGGTGAATGGCAGTAGGGGATGGCATTAAGTCCAGCAGATGATGGCTGTTCATCACTCCAATCAGAGGCCAGAGCAATGCTTCCTAGTTGGGGAGGGAGGGATTCTGATGAGGCTTTTTTTCTGCCCCCCCCC
>NW_024847403.1:0-262 GCF_019175285.1 Sceloporus undulatus
TCCATTGTTCCGGGTTCTGTTCTCTGGAGCAGCAGAAAATAAGCTTGCTCAATCCTCAATACAACAACAACAACAACAACATAATAATAATAATAATAAAATTTATTTGTGTTTCCCCGCCTCTCCCAGTGGATCGAAGCGGGGTTACAGACTATTAAAATCAATACACATAACACTCTTATAAAAACATAAAAAATATTACATCAACACTCATCAATACAACAGTACATCCCTTCAAGTATTTAAACAGGGCTCTCATATC
>NW_024847403.1:362-1007 GCF_019175285.1 Sceloporus undulatus
CATGGTTTCCAGACCCTTCACCATTTTTGTCGCCCTCCTTTGGACACATGGCTCCAGTTTCTCAATGTCCTTTTTGAATTGTGGGGCCCAGAACTGGACACAAGATTATTCCAGGTGGGGCCTGACCAGAGCAGAATACAGTGGCACTATGACTTCCCTGGATCTAGACACTATACTTCTGTTGATGCAGCCTAGAATTGCATTGGCCTTGTTAGCTGCCGCATCGCACTGTTGACTCATGTCCAACTTGTGGTCCACTTGGACTCCTGGATCCCTTTCACATGAATAAGTCTCTCCTTAAGCCAGGTGTCCTCCATAATAATCCTATATCTGTGCTTTTCCATGGAGGAAAAAATAGTTTTAAAACCTGAAATACTAAAAAGCTGAGAGAGTGTGTGTGGGTTTTCTTTTTAATTACAAAGGGTATTTAATAATAGATTTCATTTCTATCCCGCCTTTCCAGGAGGATCAAGGCGGGTGACAAGAGAATTAATACATAATATGGACATAACTAAAAATTACACATCTGCTTATCCCTTCCCTTAAAACTAAAATACCAGCACTATAAATACAAATACAATAATAATAATAATAATAATAATAAAATACAAATTAGAATTAAAATCAATCTAAAACAGGCAAGAA
>NW_024847404.1:0-1007 GCF_019175285.1 Sceloporus undulatus
TTCGCCCCCGGGTACCTAGTGACTCCCAGACCAGAGCACCATGGCCCTGGTACCTACACCGTGCCGATCCTGGCCTATGCTGCCGCCACAAAAGGCCTGCACCTAAGGCCTACCGCCAACCCTGCCAAGAGCGATGCTAATGATTAGTGCAATGGTCCAAGTGCGGACGGACATAACCAGCGTAGGCCTTAGATCTCCACCTTCCAATTTTTTGGATGTCCTGCGCGGGCAAGCCTGCCCTGGAAGCAGCCGTGGCAGCGCCTATCCGAAAAGAATTACCTCCGAATTCTTCAGCTGGGAGCCCCAAATTTTTTTAAAGTCATTCTTAACACCGAAACAAACTGGTATCTGGTAAGCGGTGATCCATCCAAATGAACAAAAAGAAAATCCAAACCCGTAGGCCGTATCCTCCAATAAGATAGAAGGGCCTTAACAGCACAGACATGTGAGCCACGTAAGCGATGCAACACCACAGTCTGACCAGCTCCCAATTGGTCGCACTTGGACCGGCGAACCGTAAAAGAAACACTGTGCTTTAAAAAAGAGATGTCAGAGGCACCCAATGCTCGCTCTGACACATCGCTCTTGGACCCAGCCACCAATTCTCCCAATCTGAAGGCACCAAAGAAAGCCACTGTAAATGCTGCACGAAATAGTTTGATTTCAAAACGAGATGAACAAACAACAGGTAAATGCATATACAATTTGCATAACAATTGAAAACATATAGGGCGCCGTACATCTTTAGTAATCGCATGTGCTCTTTTCCATCCCTCGACAGCCCTTTTAACCAAAAAGGAAGTGCAAGGGTCTGTAAAACCACCTGCCTTTGAAAAGAAAGAAATGCCAGCTAGATGAATGGCCATAGTTTTGGGAGCAATGTTATTGTGCCTAAGCCAAACCAAAAATTGCAAAACCACTTCTGTGGTAACCGGCCAACAAGGCTGTAAAGCTGCTTCCCGAAAAAACTGAAAGAGTTTCTTTAAAGCATTCTTATAGCTCTTAAA
>NW_024847405.1:0-812 GCF_019175285.1 Sceloporus undulatus
TACTGGTGAAAGGAAGTCAGTTTATGTGTGTATGTAAGTGAGAATGGTAAGGGTAGACCCAGATGAGACTGAAGGGAATGTAAGAGGAAAACGGAATGATAAGGAGTTAGTAGTTGAGAAAGAAGAAGAAAGTGAAGAAGATTAGAGTAAGTAGTTAAAAGAAGCTAGGAGAGTTGAGGAAGAGGAAGCGAGAGAGTTAAGAAGGAAGATTAGGGTAGGATAGATAGTCGAGGGTTAATAGGTAAGAGGGCTGGTATAAAATTTAAGAAGGTTTTCCTCCAGCAAATTATTATGAATGTATAAGAATGAGATGTTCGGGTTTTTTGTTTGTTTGTTTGTTTTTGTTTTTCTTTATTTGTTTGATGTTTTGTATGATGTTTATTTATTATTTAGTTGATTGTAAACTTATTTATGTACAATACACAACTGTTTTAATAATAAAATTAATATTCTAAATTAAAAAAAATGGTCGACTTGGCTTCTGCCCAGTAATGCATCAGGTTGGCACCATCAAGCTTCAAACTATGTCCCAACTGGAAGGTTTCCCATTTCCCTGTGAATGCCAACAATTAATCCAGCAGTCTGTGCCATTTCTGTGGTTGCCTTCTGTCAAGCCTTCCCCCCTGGAAAATGAAGTCGTGTACTCTGATCCCATTGACTCTCTACCTCACCCTATTGATTGATTGAATGATTGTTTTTAGATTTGTATATTGTATTTAGTGCTCTTGGTTTTATCTATTTTATGCTGTGTTTTGTATTTGGTTTTAAACTCTATGTAAACCGCTTTGATCTTTTTGGAAAAGCGGTATATA
>NW_024847405.1:912-1007 GCF_019175285.1 Sceloporus undulatus
GAAACATTTAAAATGAGGCTTAAAACCTTCCTCTTCTGTCAAGCCTTACCCCCTGGAAAATGAAGTCGTGTACTCTGATCCCATTGACTCTCTAC
>NW_024847406.1:0-1007 GCF_019175285.1 Sceloporus undulatus
AAAAATTTAATGGGACCTTGGTCAATATGATTAAATCTTATACTGTACCGAAGAAAACTGAAGAGATTGGGACCTCAAACTACAACACCTGTTGTTTGCCTATCGTGAAGTTCCCCAAGAAAGTTTAGGGTTTAGTCCATTTGAACTAATGTTTGGACGGAAAGTAAAAGGACCTTTAGATCTTGTTCGACATAAATGGGAGCACACAATCGAAAAAGAACCTGATGAAAAATTGGCTGTGGTCATAGGAACGAAAAAGAGAGAAGAAGTTAGCCCAGAGAGAAAGAGTCCTAAAAGTGTAAAACCTTGGTTAGAATCAGATGAGGGAAAAGACTTAAGGTTAAAGAAAAAACATCCTTACAAAGTCAAAAAGAGACAACAACCTGCTGCCAAATATACTGGTGGTGACCAGATGAGAGACAAGCGTTGGTGGAACCCGAAAAGCCATCAACCAACTGGAAAAGACGCTTTACAGTTGACAGAAGAAGATATAAAGATTGTGCAACGCACTCAAAGCATCGGGTCCAGAGAAACAGGACAAAAGAAAGACTTTTTACCAGATGAGAAGATAAGGTCACAACTGATGAAAAGGAATACGTTGTTGGTTACAAGGACGGATCCAGAAGAAACGCCTAAAAAGGACAATGATATAATTGAATTGATAGACTAGAAAACCCATATATGGTTATTTGCCATTAAAATAATGGAAGATAAAATGTTTTCAAAACCATACTGGGAACAGGGAAAAGTGATTAGAGATGATGTTCCATCAATCTTTAATCCAGTAAGGGAGAGGTTAAAAGATTAAATACATGTTTGAGAGAAACATTTAGATGGAACATACAAAAGATCTAAAGTTAAGAAACAAATGGTTTTTCTAAGGGCTGTTAAAGTGTTAAACCCAGCAAGTGAGATGGGTTATGGTTATGATATGCTAAATATATAAAAACAATATGGTAGGTGGTGATAATAGGTTGATATAATGATATCAATGATGTATATATATA
>NW_024847407.1:0-1007 GCF_019175285.1 Sceloporus undulatus
TCTCCTGGTGAGAAAACATCAGTTGCTGCTTCTGGGTTTGATAATGCCGCGGCTGAATAGCTCCAGTGGGGCATCCACATATCTGGTTAAAAGAGATCTCCAGGTGGTCTTCCTTTCCCCTTCCCTTGCCTCCAAAATTATGTGTTCTCAGGTACCACTCACAAATATTCAGAGTCACTGCTTCCATTAGTACTGCCCTATCTGTATGTGTGTCTGTGTGAAAAAGACACACACAGAGGCTTTGCACAATTATAGCAGCTTGATACCACTTTAACAAATAGAGGAAATTTGCAAATGACACCAAATTAGGAGTAGTAGTTTATACTCCACAGGAGAGGATCAAAATTCAAAAATGACTTTAATAGATTAGAAGGCTGGGCCAAAAACTGGGCCAAGTGAATTTCAACAGGGAGAAATGTAAAGTACAACACTTAGAAATGTAAAGTACAACCGTCTAATTAAAAAGATTGTATGTACAGCACTGTGTAAATTTACAGCGCTTTATAAATAAAGGTTAATAATAATAATACAGTGGAACCTCGCCATACGCGGGGGATCCGTTCTGGATCCCACTGCGTATGGCGATTTCTGCCTATGCTCGAGCCTCATTGTAAACAATGGGGCTCGTGCACGGCGGCGCAGAGGTGCACGGGGCGCAACGGGCGCGCGCGCGGCGCATCAAGCACACGCTCCCATTCAACTGAATGGGGCGTGCCGCCCCTTCCGCCCCGTGCGCGCCCAGCAGCTTGAGCGCGTACGCTCAAAGTCGCTTATAAAAAGGCCACGTATGCGGAGGCCCCACTGTAATTAGGCAGAAAAAATTAAATACATAAATATGGCTTAACAAGACTACGTGTGAAAGGGATCTGGGTGACCTTGGAGACCACAAGTTGAATATGAGTCATCAGTCTGATATGACAGCTAAAAAGGCCAATGCGATTCTAAGCTGCATCAATAGAAGTATAGTGTCTAGATCAAGGGAAGTAATATGTCGGCTAGACAAAGCA
>NW_024847408.1:0-209 GCF_019175285.1 Sceloporus undulatus
GGTGGGACCTGCAACTGGCGCATTGGACATGGTGGGACCTGCAACTGACACATTGGACATGGTGGGACCTGAAACTGATGCATTGGACATGGTGGGACCTGCAGCTGACGCATTGGACATCGTGGGACCTGAAACTGATGCATTGGACATGGTGGGACCTGAAACTGATGCATTGGACATGGTGGGACCTGCAGCTGACGCATTGGACA
>NW_024847408.1:309-523 GCF_019175285.1 Sceloporus undulatus
GGTGGGACCTGCAACTGGCGCATTGGACATGGTGGGACCTGCAACTGACACATTGGACATGGTGGGACCTGAAACTGATGCATTGGACATGGTGGGACCTGCAGCTGACGCATTGGACATGGTGGGACCTGAAACTGATGCATTGGACATGGTGGGACCTGCAGCTAACGCATTGGACATGGTGGGACCTGAAACTGATGCATTGGACATGGTG
>NW_024847408.1:533-1007 GCF_019175285.1 Sceloporus undulatus
GAACCTGCAGCTGATGCGTTGGACCTGCTGGGACCTGCAATGGAACGGAAGGCATGGCCCTCTGGGACCTGCGACTGATGCACTGGACATGCTGGGACCTGCAGCCGACACATTGGGCATGTTGGGACCTGCAATGGAACAGAAGGCATGGCCCTTTGGGACCTGCCACTGATGCATTGGACATGGTGGGACCTGCAACTGAAGAGGTGGGCCTGCTGGGACCTAATGCTGAAGGAGTGGACATGCTAGGGCATGCTGGGACCTGCAGCTGACATGCTGGGGCATGCTGGGATCTGCAATGCTCACCTCTCATTGTATGCGTGGTGCATTACGAATCCAACCACTTATCCGTCTCCTTTTGTTATATTGGCACTGTGCAATTTGTTATATTGCGTTTTGTTATTCCTTTAGATCAAAAGCCAGGGGAGAAATAAAACAGCCATCAAACTCCAGCATCATTTTTCAAAAGCATTT
>NW_024847409.1:0-1007 GCF_019175285.1 Sceloporus undulatus
TTTCAATCCCGCAGTGCAAAGAAAAGGCCCTTGTGATCTTATTTGTAAAATTTGTCTGTCAGTATGTCTCTTATGTTTTCAAGTTGGATTTTGTTACGTTTAGGTTTTAATTGCCAATAGTATAGATAATTGCTTTGGGTTGTCAATTTGGCTGGAGATTGTGGGTTGTGGTATAGGTTAGGTAGATGGGAGGTTGGGATTTGTTGCAGCTGGTTAGAATAGTAATGGGAATTATAGCTTTTGCAATGTGTGGGATTTTGGCTTAAGAAAGTTGGGGGCAGGTATTAACAGAAAGGGCTAGTTTCTGGGAATGGCAAAAGGGAGCCTTGTTACCTGTGGGGCAGAGACTGTGGGAATTGGAGGTGGGGGCTAGGTTTGGAAGAGGGTCATGTTTTAGGTTTTAGGGGTTTTAATGTATTCTTTGGATTGGAGTGGTCAGTTCTGGCTTAAACACTGAATTTCTATGTGTTCTCAATAAAGTTCTTTATTGTTTCAACACACTGGACATTGATGCACAGAATTTCTGAATTTGCCCAAAACTGACCCTTTCTTCTCTCCTCAGTTCTCAGCTCCAATCCCAGCCATAAGAACAGCACAGACACACAGACACAAACATACGGGATTCACAGAGAGAGCTATATTTCCAAAGCAGAGCCTTCCTTTCCTGCCTTTCCCTCCTGAGTCCAGCTCTGCACCTTGGCCTCCACCAAGGTCTCCTCAAAGGAAGAAAGGAGGGAAGGAAGGGAAGGCCGCTGAACCCCGGTGCATACCTTCCTTTCCCACAAAGGCTGCCAGCGGAATAAGCAGCAGCATCTAGGACCTGGCAATCCCTGCACATGCTGAGGAGGGGCCTTTGGGGGCATCTGTGCATGCACAGTCTCAGCCCCAGAAGCCATTGCTGCCCTCACAGTCTGTTCTGAGGGAGGGAGGGAAGTGGGGAGAGCCCTTGTTCATTCAGAGGAATGGCTGGAGGGGAGAAGCCCCTCTTCTCCCCCCAAAGAAAGGCA
>NW_024847410.1:0-1007 GCF_019175285.1 Sceloporus undulatus
CTCTTAGGACTCATGCATCATTGAAATACTATACCTCCAAAGTGCCTCGAAGCAGCTTTATTTTAGCCTGTCTGTAACAGGCCTTTGTTTTCTTTTATTTTCTTCTATGGTTTCCTTCTATAATATCAAGAACTGATGTTAGATTATTGCGCAAAAGTAGAAACGTGGAACTGAAGCAGGATAGCGGCATCTATGGTAGAACATTGTGACTGATCCATATCTGGTTTACAGTCCACCCATGACTGTGGTGCTCTTTTTCATTGTTTGGCAAGGCCTGCTAATAGCTGCTATTACACTGCTGTTTCATTAGCCATCCCATGTGATACTTCTAGATGCAGTTATCAGATTATAATTCACCTTGCTCACAAGAAGTCATTATTGGAATAGCTGAAGCCTAACCTAAATTTCCTAGTGTATCTGCTTCAGAAAGTGGTGCTGGAGAAATCCTATTCCACTCCATAACTTTTGCCCAATTCAGAGCCTAATATTATATCTAGCATAGCTGCTGTGCTATTGATCTTTTACATGAAACTTCTCAGAAATATCATGGAGATTTGGGAATCCAGTTCTAAATCTCTTTTCTACCTACAGGTTTGAGGGAAACTATAGAACTAATTAGCAAGTGCACATAGAATATTTGCAAATGGATGTGAAATTGAAATCTGATCCCAACAAAGAAGAGCAGTTGTAGGTAGGAATAGCAATCATTTTGGATCCAGTTTTAGATAAGAGTACAGTGTGCCCGTGTCATAGGCGGGAAGCAGCGCTGTGTGCTGGAAAAAGTAATAGTGTTTGCGCTGTGCGCGCACTGCACACCACCACATGCACAAGCCCCATTATCTTTAATGGGGCCTGAGCCCCTGCATAAGGGAAGGGACCACTGTATATTCCCTCAAAAGACCAAAATTTACTCTGGGTTCTTCTTTCAGTCAGTGTTATCTATGTAAAGAATGCCTTTTATGGGCTTAGCCTTAACCTTGCTCATAGACTCACCTTCAAAGTCATAG
>NW_024847411.1:0-1007 GCF_019175285.1 Sceloporus undulatus
ATCTTCATCACAGGAGGAAAAGTCCCATGGAAAAAGCCTTTTTGGTCATGGTGCTTTGTTCGTGGAATACCCTCCACAGAGAGGCTTACCTGTTTTCTGCAGAGCAGCACAAGCAAAGATTCTATTTTTGTCCCCTGGATTTTAAATATTGCTTCCTTTAAATATTTGTAATTCTTTTAAACTGCTATTATAATTTTTTAACTGGGGTTTTATATTGTGGTGTAATGGTGCGTTACAGACCGCCCCAAAGCGGGGGGTCTACCCCCGCCGTCATTAGCTACGCCAAGAAGCCCCAGTGACCAGACCGCGAGACACTCGCGCTGTCACTTCTGCCGTGCGCACGTCCGGACGCTGTGCATCCGAGATGTAAATATGGTGGCGCCCGTGTGGACAGGCACCGCCATTTACTACGTGCTCCGCGCATCCTAGGAACAGGGCCAGTTAGGAAGGTGAGACCCTTCCTAACCCTAGCACGCCCCTTCCTAACCCTAGGACGCACGGAGCGCATAGTAAATGGCAGTGTGTAACACACCCCAGTTACTGTTGTTTTCTCTCCCTCCCTTTCTTTTTATTCCTTTGTTGGGATATGCTGCATTAAAGCATTAATTCCTGGAAGAAAAAATAGTTTAATCAATTTTCTGCCTGTTGCCAACCATCTATGAAAACTATCGTTTTTGAAGGGATCTCATCTGGGGAGAAAGAGGCTTTGCAGACTGCCCCCAAGGGGCAGCCTACAGACACCTCCAGCTGTGCTGGAGTGGGGCCACAGCAACTGCACACTGCAGCCCTGATCTGGCCTTTCCAGGGTGCAAAAAGAAGCCGCAAGAAGTGACTCCTTTTTGCGCCTTGGAAAGGGCACAATAGCCTCGTTGCCACGGCTTTAAGGCGTTCCTTTGGGGCTGCATTATGTAAACACAGTGCCAGAGGAGTGCTGTGACTTCACATGCCATGTGGAGTGGCACGCAGTGTCATGCCGCCATGGGGATGTACAGCACGCTCCGACTCCA
>NW_024847412.1:0-585 GCF_019175285.1 Sceloporus undulatus
AATTCACAAGTCCAGTGTGTTGAAATAGCAAAGAACTTTATTGAGGACATAGTCAGAAATTCAGTGTTTAAGCCAAAACTGCCCTCCTCAAGCCAAAGAATATATTGAAACCCCCAAACCTAAAACTCCACCTTCTACCAAACCTAGCCCGCACCTACAATTCCCACCATCTATCCCCCACTATTAACCAGCCCCACTTTGTCATCCTTTTCACCCGCACAATCTCTCCCTGCCCTAGACATTCGAAGAAGCTAGATCCCTTTGTGTTACTACCGGTCCCCAACTTTCTTTAGCTAAAATCCCACAAGTTCTGAATGCTATCATTGCTATTCGAGCTAGCTGCAACAAATCCCAGCCCCCCATCTAACTAACCTAAAGCCACGACCCACAATCCCCTGCCAAACCTATAACCCAAAGCAATTATCTTTACTAGTAGCAATTAAAAACTAAACTTAACAAAACATAACTTTAAAACATAAACAGACATATGGACATAAAAATCGTACATATAACATCATAAGGGCCTTTTAGCACCGCTGGATTGAAGGAATATTTTTGTATTCCTTCTTTACAAAAATAATGTTC
>NW_024847412.1:685-1007 GCF_019175285.1 Sceloporus undulatus
TTTGTATTCCTTCTTTACAAAAATAATGTTCGTTCACTGCTTGGATTTGTGTGGCTCCTCTCCTGTATTGCCTCTCTGGTGATGGAATAGGCCTGACCTCCAAGAAAAGCATTTTCCACAATGCTGACATTTGTATGGCTTCTCTCCTGTGTGGATTCTCTGGTGTGTCACTAGATTTGACTGCCAAGAAAAACAGTTCCCACAATGCTGGCATTTGTATGGCTTCTCTCCTGTGTGGATTCTCTGGTGTGTCAGTAGGTTTGAGTGCCAAGAAAAACATTTTGCACAATGCTGGCATTTGTATGGCTTCTCTCCTGTGTGG
>NW_024847413.1:0-1007 GCF_019175285.1 Sceloporus undulatus
GAGGGAATCAGGTCCAGTATTCTTCTCTCCCTCTGAGGCCTGGACCAAAGCAGATGGACCGGAGGGAGGGCTCTTCTTCTTCAGGCTAGCCCTGATGGAGCTGGGCCAGCCTATTCTCTTCCTCACAGGCTGAAGGATGACAATTATGGAGAGAGGGGCCTCTTTCTTCAGGCTAGCCCCTGATGATGCTGGGTCAGCCTACTCTCTCCCTCAGATGCCAAAAGATGATAGTTATGGAGGGAGGGGCCTCTATCTTCAGGCTAGCCCTGATGGAACTGGGCCAGCCTATTTTCTCCCTTACAGGCCAAAAGATGACAGTTAAGGAGGGAGGAGCCTCTATCTTCAGGCTAGCCCCGATGGAACTGGGCCAGCCTATTCTCTCCCTTACAGGCTGAAAGATGACAGGGAGGGAGGAGCCTCTTTCTTTAGGCCAGCCCCTGATGGTACTGGGCCAGCCTTCTCTCTCCCTCAGAGGCCGAAAGATGACAGTTAGGGAGGGAGGAGCCAATAATGATTGTAAGCAGCTCTGAGAGCCATTAGGGCTGAAGGGAGGGGTATAAATAACATAAATAATAATAATAGAGAATCTGCTTGTTTGCTAGGATTGGAATGTGTGGGAATCATACTTCTAACAGAGGCTTGAGTTTAATAGACTAGTCTCTGTAAAAGGAGGGGGAACCTAGAGAGTTATTGGTATTTTTATACTGTATTATGAGTTTATGCTTATTATATTTTCACATGGTATCATATTAGATTGGGATTGATGGGGATATATATACATTGTTAAGCCGTAATGATAATGAAAACTGTTGTGTGGCTGAGTTGTGTGTTCCAAGGCCACAGGTTCAGTGGTTGAGAAAAGGCACATGAGAGCTTAACTGGTTTTAGGAGAGCTGCCAGAATCCCGGATGGGAGGACACTGCGCAGAAACAGCCGGGAGAACGCTGTGCGGGAAAGGGCTATCCAATTAATTAGCTTTACTGGTAAATAGAGTGGGGTGGATTCAT
>NW_024847414.1:0-1007 GCF_019175285.1 Sceloporus undulatus
GAAACTAACTCTCTATTATATCTCTCTCTACTCCCAACCTTCTTCTGCTGTCCCTCTATTCTCACACTCTATTTCTCACTCCACAGTCCTCCAGACCTTCCTCTGTCGCCACTCTGTCCTTTATCCTCCCACTGACCTTCTTCCTTCGTTGCTCTATCCTACAACTCTGTTTATTTCTTTCAGTCCTCCAAACCTTCTTCCGTCGACACTCTATCCCCTTTTTTTCTTTGTACTGATCTTCTTCCTTTGTCGCTCTATCCTACCACTCTATTTCTTTCTATCAGTCCTCCCGATCTTCTTCCGACGACACTCTGTCCTTTATTTCTTTACTTTATTTCCCTCCGGACCTTCTTCCGTCGCCGCTCTATCCTCCAACTCGTTTCCGCCGAACAGTCCTCCAATTCTCCTTCCGTCGACACTCTTTCCCCCGACACTCTACTTCTTCCTCTTCCGGGCCGCGTGATCTCCGCCTTCACTCCACTCCTCTGCACCCTCCCTTCTCAAACTCTCTCTCTCGGCGTCGTCCTCTCCTCTCCGCCTTATCTACACCAACTCCAGGTGGCTTTACAAGGTCAGTCCATTAACTCCTTACTCTCCTTACTCTCCTTACTCTAATGCTGAACAGTCTTACAATTATGGAGTCCACTTTAAGTTTCTAGAGAGAGAGGGGGGGAATGGAAAACCAAAATGGTGAGAAGTCCAATTCCTCACAATGTCCAAATTAAGGGAAAGCTTACTGTTAATCAGCTGCAAGTAAATTAAAGAGAGTATTTCCCAGTCTTTCCCAAATCGGTATAGCAATATCCCTGGGAGAAAAATTTTCTTATAATCCACTTTAAAATACTAGAGCTGCTACTCCAACACCGCTTTCTTCACCTCCGACTCAATGCGATTTTTACAGCTGTAATCCATCTAGAAGGGTTTGGTAGCCTCTTCCTCTTTTCACTTCTTTGATTAGGAAAAATCTCAAATTGGAGGCGACTCTGTGCGAGCTAGTCGCTATGCTT
>NW_024847415.1:0-1007 GCF_019175285.1 Sceloporus undulatus
GCTTTATTGGTTAATGGGGTCAGGTTAATTGATATGGTTATAAAAGTTATATATGTATACTTTCTTTCATTCCTGACAAAAAAGTCACTTCTATTGCATGTATTTCCTTCAATAAAGCTGATCTTTTTAAAAATACTGCCTTTTGTGTTGCAAGAGGGGCTGCAATTAGGACCCTGACAGATATCTCTCTCCCCTTCCATTCACCCTGCTTTCCCAAAAGGGCTGGAGAGCATACCAAACCAACCACAGAACCTTTCCCTGCTCTTGTGTAATGCCAGGTCAGTCAAAAATACAAAGCAGATAGTCCATGATCTCCTACTGGACCAAGAGGCTGACCTGGCTTGTTTCACGGAGACCTTGCTGGATGATGATAGCTCTGCCACCTGGAGTCAGGCCTTACCAGCCGGGTTCTCCATCAGTGAGCAGGTAAAGGGACGTCGCTTTGGTCCATGAAGACAATCTTGCTTTGGCCAGGATACCTATCCCTACGATGGACCACATCGAATGTATTTGCCTCAGCTTAAAGACTAGGGAAACTCTGGGGATTCTGTGGGTTTACTGTCCGCCCCGTTCTTTAACAGATTCCCCAGCGGAGCTGACACAACTGGTCTTTGTGCTGCTGCTGGATTCGCGTAGGCTTTTAGTCCTGGGCAACCTCAACATCCCCGTGGATGCACCTCCTCAGCATGCGCAGGGATTGCCAGGGCCTAGATGCTGCTGCTTATTCCACTGGGGGCCTTTGCGGGAAAGGAAGTTATGCTCTGTGGGTTCAGCGGCCTCCCCTTCCTTCCTTCCTTCCTTCCTTCGAGGAGACTGCAATGGAGCCCAAGGTTCAGAGCTGGACTCAGGAGGGAAAGGCAGGAAAGGAAGGCTCTGCTTTGGAAATATAGTTCTCTCTGTGTATCCTGTATGTTTGTGTGTGTGTGTGTGTGTGTGTATTTGCCTCTGCTGTTCTTATGGCTGAGAATGGAGCTGAGGACTGAGGAGAGAAGAAAGGGTCAGTTTTG
>NW_024847416.1:0-1007 GCF_019175285.1 Sceloporus undulatus
CCTTGTGCCTATTCCTCCAAGAAGTTTGATTCGACGCAAGCAAATTGGCCATGCTGGGAATGGGAATCGTTTGCTATTAAGTGGGCTTTAGACACTTGGAGGCAATTCCTGGAGGGGGCTTCCCACCCCTTCGAAGTATGGACGGATCACAGGAACTTAGAGGCATTGCAGACTCTTAGGCAGTTAAGCCCAAAACAGCGTCGATGGGCTAAAGAATTTTTTAAATTCAATTTCACCATAAAATTCATCCCGGGGAGGGAGAATGTGTTGGCTGATGGTCTTTCACGGATGCACAGGCCTGGGGAGAAGAAGGAGTTGGAGAAACAGGCCCTGTTCACCACACAACAACTGGGGCTAGGGGTGACCACACGAAGCCAGACAAAAAAGGAACAAGAGCGGCCATCCCCAGGCTTAGACCCCCTGTTACGAGAGATCCTCCAAGCCTACGAAGGGGATCAAGGATTTAATAATTTGAGGAGTTAATTACAGCAGATGGAACATGGATTGTGGGGCAAGGACAACAAGATATATGTGCCAGAGGATTTAAGGGCTAAGGTAATGGCAGCTTGCCATGATGTCAAAGCAGCGGGACATTGGGGATTTGTGAAAACCTGGCACACTCTACGAAGCAAATATTGGTGGCCAGGGGTGCGAAAAGAAGTGGAGAACTATGTTCAAGCTGCGTGGTTTGCGCCAGAGCTAAGCCTAACACAGGGAAGCCTAGTGGGTTGTTGAGGCCATTGGAAACCCCCACCCGACCCTGGCAACACATAGGTATGGACTTCATCACAGACTTACCCAACAGCAAGGGCAGAGACACCATTTGGGTGATCGCAGACTTATTCTCCAAGCAAGTGCATTATGTGGGGTGTAAGGGGGTACCCAGTGCACCACGGTTGGCAGACTTGTTCATAGAAAACGTGTACCGGTTACACTGTTTACCCGATAAGATAGTCTCCGATGGGGGGGAACCTTCATTTCTCAATTTTGGAGGTGCTTACAGGACA
>NW_024847417.1:0-1007 GCF_019175285.1 Sceloporus undulatus
CCACATGTAAAAAGGGCAAGGAAAAACACCTGTTACAGGAGAAGAAAGCAAATAAAACCTGATCCTTTCTGGTCCAGGTTTAGGTCCTGGGCAAAAGAAGGGAAACCAGGATTTGGGAGTGAGCGAATGTTGTGTGGCCTGCCCTGCCTGACCGGGGGCCTCCCTGGGGACCAAATCCATCACCCTTTTCTTCCCCCTCAGTCAGCATTCTTACAAAGGAACCAAATTTAGGGGTCTCCCATCGGCATCTTGAGGCACCCACCTTTCCTTTCCTTTCCTGCCAAGGAAACCCAGAAGGAGCCCTTCTTCCTAAGCAGCCAATGACCAAACCCACCAGCCTTCTAGAACCCTATTCAGGCTCCTAGCCAACTGCTAACAATAGTCCAAGTTCAGGGCTGTTTTAACTGTCTGGCTGAATGCTAGGGAATTCTGGGAACTGTAGTTTTGTGAGATATTTAGTCTTCTCTGTCAGACAACTCAGATGCCATAATAAACTAAAATTCCCAGGATTCCCAAGTACTGAACTAGGGCAGATAAAGTGGTTTATTTCTGTAAACTGGATTATTTCTGCAATGTGTTTTTGACCTCTGTTACTATTTGAGCATCCACAAGGCTCTGTGGGTTTGAAGGGAAGATTCATCATCATCATCATTATCGTCATCATAATTTCTGCAGTGTTTTTAAACCAGGTCTGAGAGAGCCCTGCAGCCTGGATCTGGCCAAACCCCAAATATTGCCCTCTCAGCAAAGCCTGGAAATATTAACCTTTAAGGACCAGAGCTCCTCAAAGGCTGACTTTCCCAACCTCTCCTGAGAGACCCTCCTGGACCTAGAGCAGCCTCAAAGAAAGGGGTCCCATTGAATGGGAGGGCATGTCTTTCTGAGTCTGTGGGTCCAGAGGAAGAGGACTGTTTTCCAGGACCCTCTTCCTAACCTCACAGGGCAGCTCTTAGCATTTGACCAACACTGCTCAAGATGGAAAAACAATCGGTCCTTGGTATCCTTTG
>NW_024847418.1:0-1007 GCF_019175285.1 Sceloporus undulatus
CCCAAGGAATCCCCTGAGGAGGGGGGCAGGGAAGGAAAGAGGCCCCCTGCCTTCCTTTGGGGGGAGAAGAGGGGCTTCCTTCCTTCTTATAACACCCCAAGGGCCCCCCAGAAGACCCTCCAGCCATTCCTCCGAATGAACAACGGTTCTCCCCTCTTCCTTCCCTCCCTCAGAACAAACTGTGAGGGCAGGAATGGCTTCAGGGGCTGAGACTGTGCATGCACACATGCGCCCAAAGGCACCCTCCTGAGCATGCGCAGGGATTGCCAGGGCCTAGATGTGCTGCTTATTCTGCTGGTGAGCTTTGCGGAAAGGAAGGTATGTGCCAGGGGTTCAGCGGCATCTGCTTCCTTCCCTCATTTCTTCCTTTGAGGAAACCGCAATGGAGCCCAAGGTGCAGAGCTGGACTCAGAAGGGAAAGGCAGAAAAGGAAGGTTCTGCTTTGGAAATATAGCTATCCCTGTGTATCCTCTCTCTCTCTCTCTCTCTCTCTCTCTCTCTCTCTCCGTGTGTGTGTGTGTGTGTGTGTGTGTCTTTGCCTCTGCTGTTCTTATGGCTGGGAATGGAGTTGAGGACTGAGGAGAGAAGAAAGGCTCAGTTTTGGCAAATGCAGAACTTCTGTGATTCAAAGAGTCCAGTGTGTTGAAACAGCAAAGAACTTTATTGAGAACACATAGAAATCCAGTGTTTAAGCCAGAACTGCCCACTCCAATAAAAACAATACATTAAATCCCAAAACCTAAAATATCACCCTTTTCCAAATATAGCCCCCACCTCCAGTTCCCACAGTCTATGCCCCACAGGTAACAAGGCCTGCTTTGCGATTCCCGCAAACTAGCTCTTTCTGTTAATACCGACCTCCAACTTTGGTTAGCCAACAGCCCACACATGAGAAAAGCTATCATTCCCATAGCTATTCTGACAAGCTGCAACAAATCCCAGCCCCTCATCTACCTAATCTATACCACGGCCCACAATCCCCAGCCAAATTTACAACCCAAAGCAAT
>NW_024847419.1:0-644 GCF_019175285.1 Sceloporus undulatus
AACATGACTGGTGAAAGGAGCAGTATTTATTTGTTACTTTTAGCAGTTAAGTAAAGGGCTTTTTAAAGACATTTAGCTCAAGATTTTTCTAGTTCTGCACCATTCTCTTATGAGTCCTAACAATCTGGATTTTTTCAAGGCACAAAAAATAACGAAATATCAGAAGCACTTGTAACCCTGTCAGGCACTTTTTAGCTTCACAGTGAGAAACAGCCACCTGAAGCCCATTACGACTTCCACTGGCCATTTGCATTTGCCTCCTTGTTGAATCACCCTTCAACATTTGATTGAATGGGTCTGTTTTAGTTCAGACTCACCAAGAGGGTTCCAGCCCAAAATAAATTCCTTTTTAACAGGATGGGTTGGCATGGGGGGCCTCATTTTGGACTTCCCCATTCAAATGCTCAGAGACTCGGCTACCATGCTTTTCTTTCCCTCCACCTCCGGCCCCCATCCAGACCGCTTGAGTATGAAAGACAAGCAAATTGTACAGAGCCTGAATGAGAAGCAGCAGATCTACCTGGAAATGGCTGAGATGAGCGGCTTTGAGGACCTGGCCTCCAGCTCTCGCCCCCGCCTCATCCAGAGAGCAGAGTTCCCAGAGAACTTGCAGGGGGAGGCCATCCTGAAACAGGCAGTGACAG
>NW_024847419.1:744-1007 GCF_019175285.1 Sceloporus undulatus
AACATGACTGGTGAAAGGAGCAGTATTTATTTGTTACTTTTAGCAGTTAAGTAAAGGGCTTTTTAAAGACATTTAGCTCAAGATTTTTCTAGTTCTGCACCATTCTCTTATGAGTCCTAACAATCTGGATTTTTTCAAGGCACAAAAAATAACGAAATATCAGAAGCACTTGTAACCCTGTCAGGCACTTTTTAGCTTCACAGTGAGAAACAGCCACCTGAAGCCCATTACGACTTCCACTGGCCATTTGCATTTGCCTCCTT
>NW_024847420.1:0-1007 GCF_019175285.1 Sceloporus undulatus
AGTCCATGTGGTGTTAGGATCTTAGGCCTAGAGATCCACACACACACCCTTTGTCCAAAATGTCTAAAGAAGTAGGAACTTCAGTACCAAACAAGGACAAATCAGAGAGGCTGTGATGTTTGTTTGACCATTAGTTGCTCTAGCTTTCTGGTTCCTGAAGCTTCTATGCAGGTATGTGGTAATTTTGACATCCTATATATCTGTATTCAATCATATAACTAAGATGAATTCAAAGCCATGTTAGTCTGGGAAATCAATCTGCAAAGCGATCTTGTAGCACCTTTGAGATGAACTGGAAGAAAGAAGTTAGTAGCATGAGTTTTTTCAGACTTGAGCTTACTTCATCAGATGCATGTTTGGAGTGAAGAATCAGAGACAGACCTATCTAAGCCATTTGTGTGTGAACATGTTGATTTAAATTCAAAATCTTGTTAGTTTGGAGATGAGGTGACAAGTTCAGTTTTAATGATGGCCAATGGCCTTTGGGGGACAACGGCAGGAGGAAGGTTGTTGCAGAAAGTCAAGGACAGCAGATAACCATATGAATGATTATTGGAATGTAGCGTGGGAAATAGAGAGGAGGATGTGATGAACTGGTCAAGGGTGCCCTCATGAGAATGGTTTTAGATAGTGGTGAAATGTGTGGAGTGTGCATTCAAAGCATTGCATCACATCTAAATATCTTTAACACTTTTAGGAGCACAGTGACTTGCAGACCCTACCATATTAAACAACACATCACCTGTAATCATCTCCAGTCCTGTAATCTTATTTATGTGATTGAATGCAAGCATAGAGGATGACATCTGCAACATATAGGACAAAGAACACAAAGTCAAGATCCACTCAGCACAATTATGACTACAAAGATTTTTGGGCTTCCTCTACATGGACTCAGATTTTCAATGTCTCCATCGTAAAAAGTTTTTGAGTGTAACAGGAACTAAAGTGCTGGGTGACGTGTTGGTCAAAGACAACTAGCAAATAGGTCCCAAGTCCTTAGTGGG
>NW_024847421.1:0-1007 GCF_019175285.1 Sceloporus undulatus
GGCATTAACACAGTTGGACACTGGTTTGACCGCTATGGCTCCCTCCTCCAGAAGCCGGGGATTTCTAGTTTTGCAAGGCCTTCATAGCCTTCTCTGGGTGCAGATACCTTCCTGCCCAGGTCAAAAGTCCCAATCGCAACAAAGAAGAAGGCAATAGGAAAAGAGCAAGGCTGCCTTAGAGTTTGATAGACTCCGCAGAAGGACTGACTTTGCAAGACCTGATCACAGGGTTTCTTGGATAGGGTTCCAGTCCAAGTCCACATGGCAGAAAATAACAACCCCAAAGAGGAAGACGTGGCACCAGAGGTGTAGGGACTCCACAGAAGCCATGCTTCTGCAAGAGCTGAGCTTTGGATTTGGGTTTCTCTTGGTGGCCTCTCAGTCGGAGGGTCTCCAGAGGTCAAACCCAACTTGAAAGCAATTGGGAACAAGAGGCTAGCAAAGAAAACCCACCCCCAGCTCCCACATTTATTTCAATGCTGGGCAGATCTTACCAGTCCAGGCTGGGAAAACTCCCCTGGGGCTGATAAGAGGAGATAAGGAGAAGATTCTGGGTGAGGATCAGAAGATCTGGAGGAATGTGAGGAATCTGGGTGGAGGGGTGGGCAATAGATGGACCACCCTCCCCGCCCCACAACTCTCTCTTATGAAGGAGAACACTAGTCTTTAAACTGGGATTTGAAGGCACTATGGCACTTCAGGGGTGGGTTGGACTACAACTCCCAAGAGAGAAGCTGGGGTTCTTGGAGTTGCAATCCATGTCTTCAAGTCTTTTTCCCAACTTACGGTGGCTTCTAAGGCATCACAAGGTTTTTCTGGGCCAGATTCGTTCAGAGGACTTTTGCCAGCCTTGCCTTCCTCTGAGGCTGAGAAAGTGTGACTTGCCCAAGGTGGGTTTCTGTGGCTGAGCAGGGATTCGAACCCTGGTCTCCCAGAGTCCTTCTTCCCCACTCAAACCACTATATCCCACAAAGTTTTCTTGGCAATATATTGTTCCGATGAAGCTT
>NW_024847422.1:0-1007 GCF_019175285.1 Sceloporus undulatus
TAAATGTAATGGATAACTCTGGGCCTGAACAGACAGGCCAAAATAAAGCTGCTTTGGGTCATTTTGGAAGTATGCTGTTTAAATGCTACATGCTTCCTAAGAGGCCAGAAACCACGCCAAAGACACGCTCCAGTCCTAAAGACTAGTGTGCAGCTTTGGCACAGCTTCTGGCCTCTTAAGATGTGTGTGTCATTTAAACAGCATACCTCCAAAGTGACTCGTGAATTTTTTTGGGACTAACCACTTTACTGTTACTAGTGGCTGTAGTATAGCTTATTTGGTTTCCATAGTTTCCATATATTTTCTTCTTGTGCTGATTTCTTCATCTTGCTCTTGTTTCTCTTAGCATAGAAAAAGCCACTATTGTATTGGCAGAAACCATTTTGTGTTATCCACAACAGTGCTAGTCAAAGAAAGAAAGTTGGAGAGTATTCAGAGAAAATTGTGTGAACTGGGCTTCTTTTTAAGGGACTGAGGCCCTTTATAGACCAGTCTGAAAGGCCAGCCTGGGGATGGAATCCAGATGATGCATACCCTCACTCTGCCCCCAAGGCACCATGAAGCCGCACACCACTCTACATGGTGCGTGGGATCATATCGCTTCTCCAGTGCTGCATCCATATGATGCAGCGCTGAAGGAACATCATATAGCCGCACCACCATGGCTATGGTGTCCTTTTGAGGGTGCAAAAAGGAGCCATTTTTTATGGCTCCTTTCTGCACCCTTGAAAGGCCAGATCAGGGCCACAGAGTGAAGTTGCTGCAGCCCCAATCTGGCTAGGAAAGGGGCAGCATCCCTCTGTCCCTTCAGGGTGGTCTGTCGAGCCTGTGAGAAAAAGAAAATTCAGAGAAATGTTATTGGGGAAAAAACCCTGTCTGCTATACAGACCACAGTTATTTACTTTATTCATTACTTCATACCGATTAAATCAAAAGAATGACCAAATATACTAATAATCCTTCCCTGCACCCAACACTTTATATTTAAAATCATTATTTTATTTAAT
>NW_024847423.1:0-1007 GCF_019175285.1 Sceloporus undulatus
CATTTTGATCATGCCTAAGAAACAGGCATTTATATTAACATTTTTTTTAAAAAAATCAATTTTTTCGCGTGTCCTCCATTTTAAAAAAATGTGTCCTAGATTAGAAAAATTTGTCCTACATTTGTCCTGGTTTGGAGGTCCTGACTTATGGCAACCCTAGGCCCCACCTGGAATACTGTGTCCAGTTCTGGGCACCACAATTAAAAAAGGATGTTGACAAATTGGAGTGTGTCCAGAAGATGACCAAAATAGTGAAGAGTCTGGAAACCATGCCATATGAGGAACGACTTGGGGAGCTGGGTATGTTTAGCCTGGAGAAGAGACAGTTAAGGGGTGACATGATGGCCCTCTAAGTATTTGAAGGGGTGTCATACTGAGGAGGGAGCAAGCTTGTTTTCTGCTGCTCCAGAGACTAGGACCCAGAACAAAGGATGCAAGCTACAGGAAAAGAGATTCCACCTCAACATTAGGAGGAATTTCTGACAGTAAGGGCTTTTTGACAGTGGAACACACTCCCTTGGAGTGCAGTGGAGTCTCCTTCCTTGGAGGTCTTTAAACAGAGGCTGGATGGCTGTCAGACAGGAATGCTTTGATTGCAATTTCCTGCATGGCAGGTGGTTGGACTGGATGGCCCTTGTCGTCTCTTCCAACTCTATGATTCTATGTGTTACCATAGCTAGATCTGATTTCTCAAGGAATGGGTGCAGCTGGAAGACTAGTTTTAGCCATACAAATGCAATCTTCGCTACTGCTGAAATCTGGGCCTCCAGGCTTAGAACTGAGCCCAGGAAGAAGACACTCAAGCTGCGAGCCTGAGATTTCAGGGGGAGTGAAGCACTAATATTGTAACTGTCTTCACTACATGCTATGGGGTCCTTTGATTTGTAGTTTGCTAAGGCAATTGCACCTCATCCAGCACAGGCAGAGTCCCTATTCCCCGATTTGCTTTTCAACTGACCAGGAGCATCTAAAACTTGCCAGCAGGCGAAGGTCTGAATGCTCACCTA
>NW_024847424.1:0-1007 GCF_019175285.1 Sceloporus undulatus
GTCTCTGCGAATCATACAAATGGGTTTCACTGCGCCTGCGCAGTACTACTCGGAACCTACTGGAATCACTGGGCAGAGTTAACTCTGCAACATATTGAAACTTTTTGGCGGTAACTCCGCCCACCCGTTATAAGGCCCCTGCCTTCCCGCTCTTTTCCCCAGTTCCTTTTTTCCGCCGCGCTAGCTGCTTCAGGGAACTTTCGCTTGCGTTGCTTGCTTGGAATCACTTTCGCTTTTTGACCTCGAGACTGTATCTTGACCATTCTTTGTCTCCCGCCCCTGGTAACTTCGGACTTTCGGACTGTTGACCTCGTTTACGGATTCTCCCACTGGTTTTGACGACTCTGGAAATGCCTGCGCCTTTCAAGAAGTGCGACATTTGCGGGGGCAAGGTGCCCGTCCAGGACCCGCACTCCTCCTGCCTGCTGTGCCTTGGCAAGAACCATGACACCAAGGCCTGTCTGCTCTGCAGATCTCTCTCCTCCCAGGCCCGCAAGAACTGTGAGTCCCGGCTCACTTCGGCAATTGCCCTCGGCAAGGTACAGGAGGGGGGTTCACGGTCGTCTTCTGTCCCGCCTCCCGTGCCCCCCACCTCGTCTCTGGCCAGTGTGTCCAGCGTGACATCGGGGAGGGCCGCCGTTTCCAGCGTGGTGTGTGTCCCGGCCAGGACGACCTCTTCCACCACCTCCGATGTGGCCCGTGGCTCCAAACCGCCCAGCGCCACCGACGAACTCTCCAAGCGCCCCCATAAGTCTTCGGGGACTGAGGGTACTGAGCCGGCCTCCAAACCGAAGAAGGGATTGGAGGGCTCGCGTTCGAAGAAGGCTACCGAGCCGGAGGTCCATCTCGTGTCGCCTTCGTCGTCCAAGGCATCCAAGGCATCTCGCCACGCTCCGAAGTCCAAGGAACTGACTGTGCCTTTGGAAGGGGCAAAGTCCCCGAGACCTTCCTCGTCGGCAGCGGCTGCTGTCCTCCTCGACCTTCCGGACAATCCGTTCTTTCCAACG
>NW_024847425.1:0-593 GCF_019175285.1 Sceloporus undulatus
TGTGGCTTCCACTCTCCTATGCCCCTACATTTCTGTCTGATATGATGTTGAGAATGTTTTTTCCATTGCCAAGAGGCAGGAAAAATCCAACATCCAGGTTTCAAATGGATGTCTGACACCCGAGCTGCCAGTGTTTTGAAGCAGATGGCAGTTCATATTATACTGTCCAAATTCAGTTAATGCCACATCCTCAGAAGCTTCTGATGACAACTAAGGCCAGAAACCTGTTTGGACCCTGCTTCAGTGGAACTATGCTGGCAAAGGCAGTGGCTGCAGGGAGGGAAAAGGCCAGAAGCAAGGAATGAAGTCGAGCATTGTGGCCATAAGCTGCTCGGAGAAGCTGCAGTTTTTGTCTGTCTTTTCTCACCACCCATTCCTCAACCTTGGAAAAGGTGCAAGTGTTAACACAGTGAGACAAAATGATTCCACTCATACGGGACAGTGTGCATACTGTATATACTCATGTATAAGTCTAGAAATTTAGGTCAAAAAATTGACCCCCAAAAAACTGAATCAACTTATCCATGGGTCAATGTAAGTACTGTACCTTAACTCTTATTTAAAAGAAACCATTCCCTGGTGAAAAGCAAGAG
>NW_024847425.1:693-1007 GCF_019175285.1 Sceloporus undulatus
ACACAGTGAGACAAAATGATTCCACTCATACGGGACAGTGTGCATACTGTATATACTCATGTATAAGTCTAGAAATTTAGGTCAAAAAATTGACCCCCAAAAAAACTGAATCGACTTATCCATGGGTCAATGTAAGTACTGTACCTTAACTCTTATTTAAAAGAAACCATTCCCTGGTGAAAAGCAAGAGCATAATCTGTCCTGGAAGCACTGACTCCCTCTACCCTCTCATCTATCCAGCCTTAAGACTGAGCACAAAGAGTTACGTGTGCTGGAATTTTGTAAATTCTTTGTCATTGTTTTGCATTGCTTCA
>NW_024847426.1:0-1007 GCF_019175285.1 Sceloporus undulatus
AGCTCTTCTGCTTCTCATCAGAACTGTAACTTACTAGGTCATAATACTAATACGATTATCTGAGCTTAAAAGTATACAGGAACAAATTACAAGTTATTTATAATAAATTTCTTTATGAAAAACAACTAAGTCCTAAGTTACATTATGGTTGCATCTGCACTGCAAAAATAATGCAGTTTGTCACCTCTTTAACTGTCATGGCTCAATGCTATGGAACGTGGGGAAGTGTAGTTTTGTGAGATATTTAACCTTCTCTGTCAGAGAGCTCTGGTACAGCAACAAATTACAGATCCCAGGATTCCATAGCATTGAGCCATGGCAATTAAAGTCATGTCAAACTGGGTTATTTCTGCAGTGTAGATGCAGCCTATGATTGTTATATATCACATTGTACTTTTACTCCAATCGTGATATCAATATAACAGGCTTTAGCTTCTTTTGTAGTCACAAGGTGTATCGGCTTACCATTTTTGTTTTGTACCAACCCCCCTCCCCAAAAATAATAATTTGAAATCAATTATTTTGTTATATGTGAATAATGAGTAATGTCTCTGTGTCAGTGGGTCTCTGAGTCTCTGTGTATTTAAGAACAGCAACTGTTTGGGACCTAAAAGAGTAACTATTTTTTTAAACAATTGAAGCAAACAAAATCTATAGAACAGACACAGGCACTTTGAAACAATTAAGGCAGTTGATCATATGTTGTTTAATACTACTCAGACTTAAATGATATTTCGGGGAGAAGTGAGGGGATATTTTTTATACTAATAAGCTGTAATAAGGAATGATAATCAATTCATGTTTATAAAATAGTAATTTGTGACCATTGCTTGCAGTTACATGGGAAAGTTACAGCAGACAACAACTTGAGTGTTATGCAAGCTGCTGAATCAAACTGAAAATGGATACTGAATCATTTCCCATTTTGTTCAAATATAATATTTTTTATGTTGAGTTATTTGTTGAGAGACTCCAAATATCTGCTTTGAAACACTTTCAGATTGCAA
>NW_024847427.1:0-1007 GCF_019175285.1 Sceloporus undulatus
GCTTTTAAAAATTTCCTGGTTGCTATCTCCTCCTCCCACTTTCCCCCTTCTCAGCTCACTTCAATTCCTTAGTGCCATTCAGTTTGCACCCCATCAACTCAAAAGCGGGGAGGAGAGAGGAAAGACGGAGGCAGGATATTGCCCTTCCCAGGAGGCTGAAGCAAAAGCAAACTGTTGTGCCCTTCCCTGTTTGTGTGACCTTCCTCATAAACAACTTTGGCCATCCTCACCACCTTCTGGATTGCTTGTCCACATGTGTCTTGCTTTTCCCATATGTGCAATGTTGGAGGATATGGGGGAAAATCTCTGGATCTAAATATTGGGTAGCCCCAGTGGCCCTCAATCCCAGTGTGTTCCCTAAAACTGTTATTAAAAATGACGTTTGCCTCTGAAATGTGGCAAGAAATTTCTAAATGCACTATAATTCTTTGGTGGCTAAATGTTCTGTATGTGTTGGGATAGTGAGTATCCTAATACATCCTCAATATCCCAGCAATGGCCTAAACTATATTGTTTATGATATTAGAATCATAGAATCATAGAGTTGGAAGAGACCACAAGGGCCATCCAGTCCAATTCCCTGCCATGCAGGAACTCTCAATCAAAGCATACACATCAGATGGCCATCCAGCCTCATCCTAAAGACCTCCAAGGAAGGAGGCGCCACTGCATTCTCAGGAAGGAGTGTGTTCCACTGTCGAACAGCGCTTACTGTCAGGATGTTCCTTCTAATGTTCAGGTGGAATCTCTTTTCTTGGATCTTGCATCCATTGTTCCATGTTCTAGTCTCTGGAGCAGCAGAAAACAAGCTTACTCCCTCCTTAATATGACATCCCTTCAAGTCTTTAAACAGGGCTATCATATCACCTCTTAACCTTGTCTTCTCCAGGCTAAACATGTCCAGCTCCCTAAGTATATTATATTGAAAGGATTTGAGACAAACTGGATTTGAAAGGCAGCAGGTTTTTGCTAGCTAATATAATTTAAAGTTTATTTCCTGCACTGAA
>NW_024847428.1:0-1007 GCF_019175285.1 Sceloporus undulatus
CTTAATGTTAGAATTCTCATGGATCTTAATAAGAAGCAAGAGGAGTCGTTTATCTATATTAGTGCACAATAGTTTCTCCCACAATCTAGATCTATTAACTGAATCAAAGGCGGACTTAAAATCTATAAATGCCGCTTATAATGGTTGACCATAATGGAGGTATTTTTCAACAAGATATTGCAATATCATTGCATGGTCAATAGTGGATCGTCCAGGCCTAAAGCCTGCCTGTTAAGCCAACAAAATATCTTCGGACTCGAGCCAATCTAAAAACTTATTTAAAAGGTGTTTTGTGTACAATTTACTCACCAAACTCAAGAGACTAATCGGTCGAAAATTAGAGGGATCGGATCTGTTGCCTTTTTTATATATCGGGATTATGATGGCCAAGCCTCAGTCTTTTGGAATGGAAGCAGATCTATCAATGGCCGTAAATAATTTAGAGAGGACCGGAACCCAACAATCAAGATTATTTTTAAGTACTTCACCAGTTATAAAGTCTGCACCTGGGGCACGAGCTGGTTTGAGTTGAGTGATAAGACTCTTTATCTCTGAGTGTGAAACTGGAGGCCAAAGGGGAAGAGAAGAAACTTCTATCATAAGATCAGCTGCTAATGAGTTTGGAGTATTTTCAACAGAATCATAAAGACTGAGAAAGTGACTTTCCCATATGTGGGCTGGGATCTGGGCTCTATAATTGTGTGAGTTCTTAATAAATGAAGGAGCAACCTCTTTCCAAAATAAGGTGGGGTTATTTGCACTAGCTGACATAATTCGTTTGTTCCAAGAGTCTATCATGGCACCCTTTTTCTTTTCTCTGACTAAAAGCTTGTTTCTTTTCTTCTGTTCCAAAAGTTCAGATACAGAAAATTGTGTTGGATTTAATTTATGTTGTTTGAAAATATATTTAAGGTGTGCCCATAATTCTTTGCATTCTAAGTCAAACCAATTCTGATGGCTTATCGGTTTATTTCTAGCAGAATTACTTTTGGAAACTGTTAATAGTG
>NW_024847429.1:0-292 GCF_019175285.1 Sceloporus undulatus
CACAATGATCAGAATGATGGAAAGTACCATTCACCACACTGAGGTGCATTACAAACCGCCAAAAAGCAGCGGCCTGTACCCGCCCCTTTCCCCGGGGTATCGGGGCCTCAGTGGCCAGAATGGCAGCCGCTGAGGCCCCGATCCGCCGCTTTCCAGGCCGCGGGGAAAGGGGTGTCCTTGGGGCTTCATGCCCCAAGGACACCCCACGGCGGCGGGGAGGAGGAGAAAGGGGCCGCTTGGCCCCTTTCTCCCTTGCGTCGCTGGGCGCAGCCTTCAGACGGCTGCGCCCAGC
>NW_024847429.1:392-1007 GCF_019175285.1 Sceloporus undulatus
AAGGAGCTCCGAAACGGAGCTCCTTCCTGCTCCACGCAAAGGGCGCACTAAGCACCCTTGTGCGGAGCGACGACATCACATCCGCGCCGCCCCGTATAGAGGCGGCGCAGTCGTAACGTCGTCATGGCGGCCCCCATGTAGATGGGGCGCCGCCATTTTGTACGGACTCAGTCCGTATTAGGGTTAGGGGGGTGCGGAAGCACCGCACCTTCCTAACCTTAATACGGACTGACTACATACTAAAAGGCCCGTTTGTAACGGGCCTGAATTTTTATTTAGTTGTTATACTTGTGGTGGTATATAAGATCCTCTTCTTAATTTTCACCCTTACAACAGTCCTGTGAGGTAGGCTAGGCTGAGAGATAGTGGCTGAACAAGGGTCACCCAATGAACTTCACAGCCAATGTAAAATTTTAATCAGGGTCTCACCAGTCCATTCTTACCAATCACTACACAACACTGGCTTTATGTCAATACTTCAGTGGCAATATAACAATTCCTCAAAGATAATATAAGGCCTAGTTCCCACGTACAGTGATAAGCTTGACTTTTGGTGCTGACCATTTCAGAAAAGAGGTCATATAGCTGAAAGTTCAACATTACTAAAAAGTTCCC
>NW_024847430.1:0-1007 GCF_019175285.1 Sceloporus undulatus
TGATGATGATGATGATGATGATGATGATGATGATGATGATGATGATGATGATGTGTACTTTATCTACTCCAATATTTCTAGTTAATTCTTCTCCTCCTAATGTCATCTCCTCCTAATGATAGTCTAGTCTTCTTTTCCTAATGCTGGCCATGATAGGATAGGAGCTATTGCCATGTGAGTTGCATTGCATTGGCATCAGCTTATCTCAAAAGGGTCAGGAAAGAATAACAGTGGAAAACATACAGTAAACACAAGATGCCCTTAACAAAAATGCAAAACTTATTTCATCTGCCTCTCTCTGCCATGTAGAGCCTCCTTTAGTTTCCTTAAATCAATAAATAATAAAATTTATTAGCAACAGGGAGTCCCATGTAACCATATGAGGTTAATGAGACCAGCATGTGGCAAAAATGCTTTGTCACAAATCTCACAAGAAACAGTGGCCTTGAGTTTCATTTTTCCCAGTATTTTTAATAACAGTCTTTGGGGATGAAACTAGAACAGGACTACAGTGGAGAAGGAGGATTTACATTTTCACCTGAATCATTTTTCCATTGACCTACAAGTGAAACAACAAATCCCAGCATCCCATGGACTAGAGCCATGACAGTTAAAGGAAGCATTATACTACATGGTATAAATGCATTCATAGACACATTACAACAGAGAAGGCCAACAAAGGGTGTGTCCTGTGGATTTAATGCAGTCTGACATCACTTTAGGTGCTGTCAGTTCCATTCTATGGAATCCAGGGATTTACGTACAAGGTCTTTAGCCTTCTCTGCCAAAGAGTTCTGCTGCCTCACAAAACTACAAATCCTCAGATTCTGTAAGATGGAGCCATGGCAGTTAAAGTGGTGTCAAACTGCATTATTTCTACAGTGTAGATGCACTCATCAGGGATATCAAAATTATGCTCTAAGGCAGGGGTCGGCAACCTCCGGCCCACGGGCCGGAGGCAGCCCGCGGAGGCCTTTGAGCCGGCCCCTGGCTCCTCCTGCCGCCGC
>NW_024847431.1:0-1007 GCF_019175285.1 Sceloporus undulatus
GGACTCTCTGATGTGTCACTAGGTTTGACCTCTGAGAAAAACATTTCCCACAAGGCTGGCATTTGTATGGCTTCTCTCCTGTGTGGACTCTCTGATGTTTCACTAAGCTTGGCTTCTGAGAAAAACCTTTCCCACAATGCTGGCATTTGTATGGCTTCTCTCCTGTGTGGACTCTCTGATGTATCACTAAGATTGACTTCCAAGAAAAACATTTCCCACAATGCTGGCATTTGTATGGCTTCTCTCCTGTGTGGATTCTCTTGTGTGTCACGAGGTTTGACTGCCGAGAAAAACATTTCCCACAATGCTGGCATTTGTATGGCTTTGCTCCTGTGTGGACTCTCTGATGCTTGACAAGGACTGACTTGTAGGCAATTTTTTTCCCACAGTGCTGACATTTATGTGACTTCTTTCTTGTGTGGACTCTCTCATGACTGACAAGTTCTTCTGTAAACAACAACAATGACAGACAAGACTGAATCTCAGCGCTAAGAGAGGAATGTGTTACCCCAAGATTTAGCCCTACGTTCACACCTCCCTATTTCAGGTTAAATTAATAAAGTTGGTATGAGTGACCTGAGCATGACACTGTTCTGGATGTCCCCAAATCCATATAACGATTGTATCCTTACTCATAGGAGCTAGCAAAGAAGAGATTGTAGGGGAACTGTCATGAGGAAATCAGTGGAAGCAGATAATCAGGCAGTTGAAAAATATTCCATTAAATTTGTGTAAAAATATTTTGATTGAAAAGTGACATCATTTCCTGTGAGACTGTCATAGAGTGTTGAGTCAGAGAACATGGCATGATGCAAACTAACTGCAGAGGATGCTTCATGCTGTGTGGCACCAGGAGATGACTCACAACCAGTGCAGTATACAGCTAAAAAGGCCAATGTCATTCTAGGTTGCATCAATACAAGAATAGCCCTAGATAAAGGGATGTAATAGTGCTACTCTATTCTGCTTTAGTCAGAATAATCCTGTGTCCAGTTCAGGGCCCCACG
>NW_024847432.1:0-1007 GCF_019175285.1 Sceloporus undulatus
ATATAAGGCGTTGGTTATTACCTATAAAGCCCTAAATGGCTTGGGTCTAGGTTACCTAAAGGATCGCCTCTCCCCGTACATTCCGCCTCACACCCTCAGGACATCTGGGCAGCAGCTACTGAAGGTGCCTGGGGCTAGATTGTTCTCCACCACAAGGAGGACATTTTCCACTGCTGCCCCAGCCCTTTGGAATACGCTGCCCACTGAGCTCCGCTCGACTACCACCCTGGCCCAATTCAGGAAGGATTTGAAGACCTTCCTGTTCCAACAGGCATTCCCCGATTAAAAATCCTGTGGGCCTCTTTCCTCTTTCGTGGCCAAGAGGAAGGGCTTTGGGGCTTTTAGCCTGTGTTTTTTATTATTGTTTATATGTGATGTATTTTGGATTTTATTGTATGTATTGTTGTTTTAAATTTTATACTGTAAGCCGCCCTGATCGAAGGAAGGTGCGGGATATAAATAAAAACTTTATTATTTATTATTTAAAAACAATTACATACTGTTATGGAATAATATAAAGAAAGATTTAAAGAGTTGGGGGGGTCTTCAAATTTCTTGGTTGGGGAAAATTGCAGCAATCCAAATGGGTGTTACCCCAAAATTATTATTTTTATTTCAAAACCTCCCAATCATAAATAATGATAAACCTTTTAGAGAGTGGGACAAAGAACTATCCAAATTTATATGGAATAAAAAGAAAGCAAGAATTAAATTCAAAGTACTACAGGATAACAAGGAGAATGGGGGGATAGGAATGCCTAATTATAAACTATATTACCACGCATGCTGTCTGGCTTGGATTAGAGACTGGGTACAAATTAAAAATGAAAAAATTCTACAATTATATGACCAAATTAGGATAAATAAAAATTTCAACAATCACTTTTTAAGGAGATCCCTATTAAGAATTTGGCAAAAATATAAATCCCTTTTCATAACCAATGGTCTTCGATAAATGAGGCCTTTTTCAGGAGAGAGAGGATGAAGAATACGGAATGGGTAAGGTA
>NW_024847433.1:0-1007 GCF_019175285.1 Sceloporus undulatus
TTATTATTATTATTATTATTATTATTATTATTATTATTATTATTATTATTATTATTATTATTATTATTATAAATTATTTATATCCCGCCTCTCTACAAAATGCAATTGGGGGGGCTTATAAGGTTAAAATATACAATCTGAACCCTCAACCCCCCCCTTAAAATCCAATTAAACAATGTGAAATTTAAAACATAAAACATACTTTAAAAAATTGTTTTGGTGTACTGTTTGTTGTCATGTTTTGTTTTAGAATGTATTAATAAAATTTTAATTTTTAAAAAAGACAGATATGATAAAAAGGAGCTGTTAGGGATACGAACCATTGTCCAATATATTACCAGTCTAGATTGCAATGGACAGAGGCTGTTGGAGATATCAGACTATGGTGCGTTACAGAAGGGCCTAAGAGGCGCCGTCCTCACGCCGCGATTACGCGCGAGGGGCGGCGCTTCCGGATGCACCTTGCCCCTCGCGCGTAACCGATACATCAAGATAGCGGCACCCTATACAGATGTAGTGGTATGTACACCTCCTGCAATTATTCACCTGTGAAATAAAGTTTTCTTCGTGTCCTCTTAGGTGTTTATCATACAGAGTTTTTTGCCGGGGTGACTGCGGGTCCAACGATGCGAATTCACGTGATAACATGATGTGTTATCACATGCGATTCCTTTCTGTGGGCGCTCTATGGGCGCTCCTTCTGTGGCGCTTCTGCAGTGAATCCAAAGTGACTCCTCATTTCAATGAATTCGGAAAAAAGTGAATTCACAGAATTCACATTCAATCTCCCTTCAATTCCACAACAAATTGGTCTGGTGTGGAATGCAACTTTGCTTCTGTCCTGGTACACCCCTCCCCCAACCTCCAAGGTCCCACATTTCCCATAACTCCATGCTGCTATTTTGCCCCATTTGCTTCCGGTACTCTCCCCCCCCCCCCCCTCCCTTGCCGCCCAGGGGGAATGCGATTGTTTCCGATGCTGCTGGGTCAAGGGCAGAGAGCTACTG
>NW_024847434.1:0-1007 GCF_019175285.1 Sceloporus undulatus
AAAGACAAAGCAAAGGGAAACAATACCAAAAAACCTACAGGCATAACTATTTGTGCTCATACTAAAAGCTGGATGAATAAGGGTATAGAAATGGGTCAGTGCTTCCAGGGCAAATTAAATCTTTTTTCGTTCACCTGGGGATAGTTACTTCTTCTTCGTGGTCTCTGCGAATCATACAAATGGGTTTCACTGCGCCTTGGAACCTACTGGAATCACTGGGCAGAGTTTACTCTGCAACATATTGAAACTTTTTGGCGGTAACTCCGCCCACCCGTTATAAGGCCCCTGCCTTCCCGCTCTTTTCCCCAGTTCTTTTTTTCCGCCACGCTAGCTGCTTCAGGGAACTTTCGCTTGCTTCGCTTGCTTGGAATCACTTTCGTTTTTGACCTCGGACTGTACTCTTGACCATTCTTTGTCTCCCGCCCCTGGTAACTTCGGACTTTCGGACTGTTGACCTCGTTTATGGATTCTCCTCTGGCTTTGACAACTTCGGAAATGCCTGCACCCTTCAAGAAGTGCGACATTTGCGGGGGCAAGGTGCCCGTCCAGGACCCGCACTCCTCCTGTCTGCTGTGCCTTGGCAAGAACCATGATACCAAGGCCTGCCTGCTCTGCAGATCCCTCTCGTCCCAGGCCCGGAAAAACCGTGAGTCCCGGCTCACTTCGGCGATCGCCCTGGGTAAGGTGCAAGAGGGAGGTTCGTGGTCATCCTCTGTTCCGCCTTCCGCGCCCCCCGCCTCGTCTTCTCGGGCCAGTGTGTCCAGCGCACATCTGGCAGGGCCGCCGTTCCCAGCGTGGTGTGTGTCCCGGCCGGGACAACCCCTTCCACCACCTCTGATGTGGCCCGTGGCTCCAAACCGCCCAGCGCCACCGACGAACCCTCCAAGCTCCCCCACAAGTCTTCGGGGACTGAAGGTACCGAACCGGCCTCCAAATCGACGAGGAGATCGGAGGGCTCGCGTTCGAAGAAGGCTACCGAGCAGGAGCTCCATCTCGCCTCGCCTTCA
>NW_024847435.1:0-1007 GCF_019175285.1 Sceloporus undulatus
CATCTGGTCCTGGAGACTTAAATTCATTTAGATTAACAAGGTATTCCTCTACTATCTCTTTACTTATTCTGTGCTGAAATTCCCCTATTCTGTCCTCTGCTCCATTATCCTCAGGTTGAGCACCCTTTTCCTTTTCTGAGAAGACTGAGACAAAGAAGGTGTTGAGTAATTCTGCCTTTTCTCTGTCCCCTGTTAACATTTTGCCATCTTCCCCACGCAGTGGCCCTACCATTTCCTTCTTCTTCCTTTTGCAGCGGACATATCCAAAAAATCTCTTTTAATTCTTTTTAGCTAGCCTGAGCTCATGCTACGCTTTAGCTTTTCTGACTTTACCCCTACACATGCCTGCTATTTCTTTGAATTCTTTTTTTGTGCTTTCCCCCTTTTTCCATTTCTTGCACATGTTCCGTTTCAAACTTAGGTCGGTTGAAAGTTCCTTAGTCATCCATCCTGGTTTCTTGAGACACCTCCCATTTTTCTTTCTCACTGGAACTGTTTGAGATTATGCCTTCAGTATCTCTCTTTTGAGAAACTCCCATCCGTCCTGAACTCCCTTCCCTCAAGGACGTAGCCAGGATTTTGGGAAGGGGGGGGGTCAAGACTAAGTGCCACCATTTTGAGAGGCTAAGAGCCCCCCCCAAGCCACAAAAAGAGGGTCGAGCGTTTTCCCTCGACACCTTGATGGCACCACTTTAACTTCCGTTATGGCTTCGTGCAATGGAATCTTGCGAGCTGTAGTTGAGTCATCTGTCAGGTGCCACAACAAACTACAGATCCCAGCATTTCACAACATGGAGCCAAGGGCAGTTAAAGTGGCATCAAACTGGATTATTTTTTCAGTGTAGATGCAAACTGAGTCCTTCCTCTGAAGGTGTTTACATCAGATAAATTCAGCTCGATAAAGCAAAGTGCAGCTGCTCGAGCAATGAGCGGCAGCCACTCTGTTCATGCTCAGAGACACTCTGCTCATGCTTTGAGACACTGTATTCCAACATCTGAGCTGAGCT
>NW_024847436.1:0-1007 GCF_019175285.1 Sceloporus undulatus
AGATCATTGGGAACTGAGAAGAATATTCTTTTCCACTTCCTTGGAGAAACAGGATGAAGAAGATGTAATTTAGCCTCCTTGTTTCTAGCCAGATGGAGGATGCAGAGGAGAGAGTGATTCCCCTGCAATCTTTGCCAGTTGAAGCAACAAATCAATTAAGGCTTTCAATTATAACATTAGCAATCAATCAGTTATTAATACTTAGACCAAAGGCCATTTGCGTACAAAATGTTAAAATACAATACAGCTGTAGGAACAGCATAATAAAAGTACAACACAAGTCAATTACATAATAATCTTGCATGTAAAAGGTTTAAAATTCAATTTGGTTAAACTATAGACAACAAAACTATAACTAAATGAGGGCGTCCTCAAAGCAATCAACAGCAATATCGGCAATATATCTAGCCCCAATCTTCATTGCTGCCAGGGAAAAAGGAGAAACCTTACGAGTTAAAATCAGACAGGAAATTAAAAAAGGAAAACGCTTTCTGAAAGAATAGTCGAATCCAAAGGAGGCAGAATAGATCGCCCCAAAATTGCTTCTCCTTCTATGTCTTCACAGCTAGCGCTCATTGACTCCATTATGTTCCAGTGCCTGTGTCTTCTCTGTATTAAAAGTGCCAACTTAGAAGTTGACCTCATAACAGCGGAAGTGTCAGGGGAAGTCATATTATCGCTTATAAACTCAATGGGTATTATTTGAAAGTTGGTCAAAAAACCCCTTCATTTTCACCAACGGAAGAGGAATTGGAGACGGTTCAAATGTTAGCACAATACTCTTATGTGCAGATATACTGGGAAGCCACTCCACAGCAAGCACATCAATGCTATAGGGGTGTCTATGTAGAGGTTGGCTTACAGAAAGTCTAATAGCTCTATAGGAATTCCATCTGCCATTGCTTGATGAATCCTAGGCCATTTGCAGCATGGCTTGGTGGGCTTGCAGAGTCCTCTTGCGTTTTCCTTTCCCAGCTCCTTTGAAAAAGCTGCTGAACTGCTCCTAG
>NW_024847437.1:0-1007 GCF_019175285.1 Sceloporus undulatus
GATGAATCCAGGCAGAAACATCCATTAACACCTTTTTGCAAAGTCTGAAGTCCAAAGGGACTTGCTCAACCATTCCTAAGCCAGACCCCAATTCCCAAGCTAAAGCAACACAAGCGGGGGTTGCATAGATACCAAGGTTGTCTATACTTACCTTCCCTTCTCCCAGACAGCCTCACCTTGAAGAGCGGTCTTCCCAAGCCAGCTTCACTCCTCTTTGAAAACTAGTCTACAGCTACAAACCCAGCCCCTCTCCAAATGCCCTCCTTAATCTAAAAGCCACTCCATCTGTCCTTCTATAATTTTCCATTATGTGCTTTCTGTAACCAATTACTACTATAACTGTGACTACAACTGCAAGAAGGACCCCTAATTCGGGAAAGGAGTTACACCAGCCAGTTCTGGATGGGTCACACTTCCCCTGAAAGAATCTGTCCGCAGTTTGGGAGTGCTCCTGGATTCATCACTTCATCTGACGGCTCAGGTGGATGCAAAGGTCAGGAGCACTTGCTATCTGCTTTGGCTGATACACCAACTGCGCCGCTTCCAGAAGCAGGAAGACCTTGAAACAGTAGTACATGCTCTGGTCACCTCTTGCTTTGACTTCTGTAACACACTCTAGATGGGGCTACCCTTGTGCCAAGTTCAGAGACTTCAGTTGGTACAGAATATGGCAGCCAGGTTGGTTACGGTCACTTCTAGAACTGCCCACATTACACCGGTTCTTAAATCCCTCCACTGGCTGCCCATTAGTTTTTGGGCAAGATACAAGGTGTTGGTTTTAATCTTTAAAGCCCTACATGACTTAGGTCCTGACTACTTGTGGGAGCGCCTCCTCCCCTACAATCCACCGCAGACTCAGGTCCTCTGGGAAGAACCTGCTACAACTCAAGAAGACCAGACTTTCAGCAGTGACCCAGAGGTCCTTCTCATCAGCCGCTCCCAGGCTCTGGAATGACCTCAGGATGAGATCCATCATATTTCCACCTTGGAAGCCTTTAGGAAAGATC
>NW_024847438.1:0-1007 GCF_019175285.1 Sceloporus undulatus
TCCATCAGTCAAGATGGACTGCACTAAACTGAGGCTCCATCTTCTCCAGTCACTGGTTAACACTTATAATGTGAATTAAACTGATTTTTTAAAAAGCCAGTATAGAGCCTAAGATTAATATTTAGCTTTGTTAAGTGTGGGATTGCCCAGTGCCCAGGACTGAAGCATGGCTTTGGCACTGCTTCTGGCCTCTTAGAATGCATGCATCATTTAAACATCATACCTCCAAAGTGACCCAAAGCACCTTTATTTTGGCAGTCTGTATGGGGCCTCTGTCTTGCAGGTTAATCCTAACTTCTGTTCCAGTGACTACAGTTGGCCCTCCTTATCCATGGATTTTTTATCCACAGATTTGAGCATCCATGGCTTGAAAATATTGCAAAAAGGTATAAGTCCCAAATAACAAATCTTGATTTTCCATTTTATACAAGGGACACCATTTTGATGTACCATTATATTTAATGGGACTTGAGCATCCTTGGATTTCGTTATCCACGGTAGGTCCTGGAACCAAACTCCTGTGAATAACAAGGGCCCACTGTATAACATGTGGTCAGATTTTGAGATAATGTGGGGAGACCAGGGTTCTTCTATTTTCTACTTTTTGTAATACTCAGCCTGGCAAAAGGTCTGGACAATGTGGCTTCTTTGTGACATTTTAATGGCTGTATCATTCAAGTCAAAGTTTGGCTACAGTGGTTGGAATCCTGTTGGTGGAAGCGGGCTGTGCAACGACTAGAGCGCAACTGGCGAAGACATCAGCACTTAGCCGACAAGACACTCCTAGACTCTCTTTTGAAGGCCTATGGAGTGGCGGTAAGTGCAGCAAAGCATTCGTTCTATGCTGCACGTATTGTGTCCGCAGAGTCACGTCCGGCAGAGCTGTTCAGGGTAGTGAGGGAGCTCACCCAATTGTCTCCCTCATCGAACCCCATTCTTGAACCATCTAAGGCCTGCTGTGACGAGTTTAACAACTTCTTTGCGGATAAAATCTCTCGGATAAGGGC
>NW_024847439.1:0-1007 GCF_019175285.1 Sceloporus undulatus
ACTATTGCACTTCCCACCTTATTGCTCTAACCGTTTCTTCATTCTTCCCCTTTTGTACCCGGAATAAAAACTACTGTACTTTCCAAGTTGACTTTCACAAGACCATCCTCTCCCTGAAACCTTCATAAAAGTGTGGCAAGAATGGTTTTGTGGATCTAGCAAGTAGTCACTTCATTTGTTTGTAAAAACTACTACTATTCTGTCACGGAAGGATATAAACTCATTTGAAAAGCAAAGAGAAACAGCGCTCCTTACAAACTTTCCACTTGACAGTAAGGAATTTGAAGTTTTTGTGTTTAAACCATGGGTAAGATCAATCACAGAAGATACAGTATTGAAGTAAGTATTTTGAAAATCAAATCTCAGAACTCCTAGTTGATTCAAGTAGCTGTCATTTTGCTTTTTAATAAGCATTTTAATCTAAGCTTAGTCTGTTTTGTGCTTTATTCTGAAACTAGTATTAAAAGAACCTAGTGTTGAAATAATGAAATGAAGCCAAGAGATATTTAACACTTTATTTAGGGAAAACAGCAAAAAAGAATGAATACAACAATAATCTCGTGCCCTTGAGCCTTTAATTGTACAAATCTCCAATTGAGAGTTGGGATTTTTTTCTGACTGAAACACATTTCTAGTCAAGTTTGAATAATTATGTTGCTTGTTTGTGGCACTAACTCACAACCACAGTAACTGCTAAATAATCAGTGTTAAAAAAAAGAGTATCCACACCTAAAACACATCAAAATTACTTAATTAAATATCTATCTATCTATCTATCTATCGATATATATTGTTAGACATTCACAATTTTGTTTATTCCACAGGTTCTTTACTCAAACAGATATAATTTACTTTAAATTCATGTGACTATCATGAATGGTACTGTATAGTCTCTGGCTGTTTGAATGAACCCACCTAAAACCACCCTTTAATGCAGGGGTAGGCAACCTTTTTGAGCTGGGGGCCAGGTTGCTGTCCCTCAGACAACTGGGGGGCTGAAGCCAAAA
>NW_024847440.1:0-1007 GCF_019175285.1 Sceloporus undulatus
ATTATTGGCACTGGCACACTTGCTTAAGCTGGGCAAGGAACCTTGGCAATGGGCTGCTATATGGTCATTCAGGAGCCAAGCAAGGTCTAGCTTGTGATCTTTGGCCTGGTACATACCTCCTCGTCAGGGTGGGCTGGAGGCATCTGGTTTCCCCTGCAGGGATACTGCAGCAGCCAAACTGCATGGTGTCCCTCTGCCCAAAAAAGACCCCCCCCCCAAAAAAAACAGGTTCTTTTTCTGTTTTACAGATGTCACAAGTGTGTGATGTAAGCAATGCACAGCAACCCCTGTACAATGTGCATTGCTTACATTATCATGGCAGCACCCATCACCCATATGGACGGGATGCCACCATGATGCCATCGTCATCACGTACTAGGGTTCCAGAGCATGCAGATGTTTTGCACTCTGGAACCCTAGTATAAGCAGAGGCATGCCGCTTTTGACCCATCTGTCTTGGACCTTTATCTTTAAAGAAAATGCCCACCTTTTCCCATCTTGGACAGACTGAAATGCTTTATCTGGAGAAGTTACAGATGACAGCCAAGAACACCTGTATATTCAATTTGTTTTGTTAATCTTGATATTTAACCTCCAGTTTTTTAAACCTCATTCATCTTATTACTGGTCAAGGCATCAACACTTTTTCTGCAATCAGAGGGATCAACAGAGTTGTGTTTCACCTGAACACTGATGTCCAGTGCACTTCAAATCTCCATGTTCATATGTTTCATGTGATATTAAAGAGCACAGGAGACAAAAATGGAACCTAGTGGGATGCCACAGGCCAAATAGCCAAGGTTTGAATAGCTCCGTATTTTTGAACTGGCTTTGAAAGAATGATTAAAATAATCTCTAAACAGTGCCTTTGCTGCATCTTGACATGTGAACCCAAATGTAAATGACAGTAAACTCCAATGAGAAGTCCAAAGGACCAAGAAGAATGTTAGCTTGGAGCTGCCTTGGATCCCATTTTAGGAGAAAGGCAGGACATGAGTTGAATAAAC
>NW_024847441.1:0-1007 GCF_019175285.1 Sceloporus undulatus
CTGGCCAAACAGCGGGCGGCACTTCAACAGGGCAAGGCTATGGTAAAGCCCTACGGAGGAGGCGCACAACAGCACCCAAAAGCGCTGAGGGAGTCTGAGAAACAGCGCAGGATGAGGCTGGGGCTCTGCTTGGCTTGTGGCATGAAGGGACATCTCATCGCCAAGTGTCCAGAAAAGGCCGGCGACAAGGCCATCGGCAAGGCGCCGCCGAGCTCCGGAGGAGGAGCAAGAAGGGAGACTGCGGGGCAAGTCACCCACCCAGGAACGGGAGCTCCACGTTTTGAGGCGCACCAGGAGGATGCAGACCAGGACGGGGACATCCCAAACGTGGTGAGTGGGGGAGTGCCCATTTATTTTTTGGAAGTGAAACTTGGGCACAAACGCAAAGGAACTCTGGGAACTTTGCTGGCAGCCTTGGACTCGGGCTGTACCAGGTGCCTAATGAGCCCTAAAACCGTGCAGGAATGGGGAATTAACCAAGAGCCTCTACCTGAGGAGATCCCGTTCATGCAGATGGATGGCTCCATGATGGGGGGGGGGTGCCCAGTAGGACACAAACAGAACTTTTAACGTTGAAAATTGCTGGGCACCAGGAACCCATACAGTTCGTAATTGGAGCAACTCAGGGCTGGGACTTGGTGCTAGGCATAGATTGGCTGGCGCAGCACAACCCTGCTATTAATTGGAGGAACAAGATGTTGACTTTTAACGACCCAGGCTGCAAGCAGCATCTGAGGTGGAACGGACACTCGTCTGCCGAGGATAGTCAAGCTTTGACAGTAAAGATGAGGGGCCCCTGTGCCATGAGCGCAGGGACAGGGGTCCAACCTCTGTTAGGGTTCCCAGAGGTATATCGAGATTTGGGGGAGGTTTTTGAAGAAAAGGAATGTGATGTGCTGCCTCCCCACAGGGACACAGACTGCGCAATAGAACTGAATCCAGGGGTTGCCCCACCCAAACCAAAAATGTATCCCATGACACCCCGGGAAATGAGCACGCTCAAGGAA
>NW_024847442.1:0-1007 GCF_019175285.1 Sceloporus undulatus
AGCTCCCTTTCAATATATTTTGTTGCCACAATCCCCCAAGACTTAATTCAAGATTTAAAACCCTAATAATAACAGTACCTGAATCCTGAACCATCAGCAATTAGACCATCCGCGAACCCTTTCCTCGAAGACACCAGGGACGAGGGAGTGTTTTCTCCTTCTTCTTCCCACCAGTTTGTGACTGGAGCAGATGGAAAGTTGACATGCAGGCACATCCATCCAGCCTGCCTTTGCCTTGGCTCCTGTCCCATGGCTGCTCCACTGAGGAGAGGAGATGGGCTGAACAGCCTTTAAGCCTTCACAGACCAACCCCCTGTGAGAATATTCTGGCCTCCTGGCAGTCTACAGACCACAGGTTAAAAACCCCTGCCCTACAGCTATTGAAAGTGCAAGGGTACTTCCCCAGGAAAATGCATCTGAGGATGTAGACTGAAGTCTACAAAAGCTCATGCTGCTAATTTCTTTCTTTTGGTTAGTCTGAAAGGTACTATAAGATCTCTCTAAGTACTGAGTCTACCGACTAACACAGCTACAGTATATCTTTGAATTCTGCCATCCTGAGGGCAAACACTTTATAATGTTTCTGTCTTATCTTTCTGCCAAGGAGTTCAAAAAATGGTTGCTGGGTTTCCCTATCTTATCCTTACCATCACTGCATAAGGGGTTAGGCTGAAAGGCAGTTACATGTCCAACCCTACCAAATGACACTCATGGTTGAACACTGATTTCAACCCAGGTCTCCTCACTCCTAACTGGACACAGTGTTTAATAATACAGTCAGCCCTTTGTATCTGCAGGGGTTCAATTTGGGACACACATACACACACAGCTCAAGGTAAGAAGACATATAAAAATGAATGTTTCTAACGCCGAAAAGGATGGCTCCATGTGCTATTACTGAAAAGCTATTATCTGTGTCTGCACAAAATCCTCAGTTTGGATGGCAATCTTTGGTGGAGGAAAAAAACGGACACAGCTTGGATCAGCTGACATGCTTGGGATTCTGG
>NW_024847443.1:0-1007 GCF_019175285.1 Sceloporus undulatus
CTGCTTACTTTCATTTTAATGTAAAATAATTTACTGCCATACACTGGGCACATAAAGCAAAACTTTATGAGCAGCCATGTTTTCAACAGATGATTTTGGAATTTCCTTTGGTTCATTTTACAACCTAGATGCCAAAAAAGAACTGCATTTTCAACAAATCCATGAAGTTCAAGATTATCAGCCTAAAGAGTATCCTATGGGATATATATAATCCTGGACTTTCCTGCTCAAGTAAGATTAGAATCCAGCACAAATTGAAGGACATAAGCACAAAAATACAGTAAGAGCTGTTTTAAATGGTACTCAGGTTAAAAGTGTATCAAGGGAGCTAGGATGATTCTCTTGGCTGGAGCCACACAAAGAGCACCAATGCTCTCTACTGTTGGGTTTTTAGAAAGATAACCAAAGCCTACTTGTTCATGAAGAACATCTGGCAGTGGGAGGGTTAAGTTGATGCTTCTTCATTGCTTTTATTTTATATATCACTACTAGAAGAGTATCCATTCCTCTTATGGTGCAGATTTATAGGATTAGTTATTATAAGCCAATTTAAAGATAAGACAGGCTTGTGTGTGCACTGTGAAAAAATGCAGGTTATAAATCAGAAAGCACATTAAGCTTACAAGCAGCAGCCATATAATTGCTACTCCCCTCCAATTAATGGTATACCATGTGTAGGGATGTACAACTCCCCAACTATTTCCAACTGCAGCCTCCCACTGACCACTCAACAGCTCTTCTAAAGAGGCCAGAGTATCCAAGACCCATCTGTTCTGCCCTAAAAGTTAAAACCATAGACCATTGTTTAAACTACAGCAGAAAATTACCATCTCTGCACTTTCTGTGCAGATGAAATAAAGGCATCAAAAAGCAATTTCAGTTGCTTTAGTGTTGTGGCACGTCTTGCTAACTTGACTCTGCTGGTTGACCATTTCTATAAGCTATGATAAAATGCTACCAAATATATTGCAGTGTGGTTATTATACTTCTCTTGCACGGGCTTAAAA
>NW_024847444.1:0-1007 GCF_019175285.1 Sceloporus undulatus
GGTGGGGTGTGATGAGGATCCAGCATTCTCCTTCTCCTGTTGCCAGCTGCCTCTCCTAGGCCTTCTGGGCAATAATGGTTTCAGGTGGTGATGGGGGGAATGCTGGTTGGCTACAGTAGTTTGTGATAGTAGTGGGGTGATGATGAGGATCCCACATTCTCCCTCCTCCTTGATTGTATTCCTGTCCTAGGCACTCTGGACCACGGTGGTCTCAGGCGGTGGCAGAGGAGAGCAATGCAGGTCAGATGTGGTGGTCTCCAGAAGAAGTGGCAGGGCAATGAAGATACAGAATTCCCCCTCTCCCTTCGCCACCCACCTCTCCTAGCCCATCTAATGAATTGTCAAGAATTCATCCCAGATAATGAGAAAATTGAAAAAGTCCCCATACTTTGCATCAGGTATTGACCAGAACAGAGATCGCAATCAACAAATCAGAAGAAGACTGAAAAGGGCAGCCATGAAAGAACTGCACAAGATCTTAAAGTAAAAAGTTATGCAACTGAACACTAATGTTAGGATGGTCCAAGCCATTGTATTCCCCATCATCATGTACAGATATGAGAGCTGGACAGTGAAGAAATCCGACAGAAAGAAAATCAATTGATTTGAGATGTGGTGCTGAGGATACTGTAGATAGCTGTCTGGGAATGCTGCCAACACACACATGGCTGATAAGAGCCTGCTGGGCAAAAGGTAAACACACCGAGCTGCCAAGAAACAGTTCCTTAACAATGCCAAATGACGTCCAATAGAATAAGCCACTAGCCAGTCCAAAGTTCAGGATTACAAAGAGCCACACTACCAGTCCAGTCCAAGGTCAAGAATGCTAGAGGGTTGGTCAAGTGTCTGGTCCAAGGTCAAGAATTCAAAGGCAGTCAAGAGTCTAGGAAGCCAGGAGCCAGATCATGCAGCATTCACTAAAGAGAACTAATAGGCAGGTTACAGACTGCCTATTTGGGGCAGGCTGTACCCGCCCCTTTCCCCGGTGTATCGGGGCCTCAGTGGCC
>NW_024847445.1:0-585 GCF_019175285.1 Sceloporus undulatus
CTGAGGTTTCCTTGGCAAGAGTTGTTCAGAGGAGGTTTGCCATTGCCTTCCCTGAGGCTGAGAGAGTGTGACTTCTTGCCCAAGGGACCCAGTTGGTTTCATGGAGGAGTGGGGCAAAGTGGTTTTGTGAGACATTGAGCCTTCTCTTTCAAAGACCTCTGGTGCCATAATAAACTCAATTTCCCAGGATTCCCTAGCACTGCGCCAGGGCAGTTAAAGCGCTCTCAAACTGGACTATTGGTGCCGTGTGTTTTGGACCTTTCTTGGCCGCAAACTGTCCATAGCCTGCAATGCATCTCCTAATTCTGTTGGCAGTCCCTCCTCCCAACACTTTCTCATTTCCCCCCAAAACCAGCGCAAAGCTGGCAGATGGAAAGAGGTTTTAAAGCAGCATTTAGATCTGGCATATTTGTTTTTAAAAGACTAAATGTCCCAAATGCTATTATCAGTTTTGTAGCTATTATTACAGAAAGACGTAGAGTCCAAACTCCTCAAGTACCTTTATTTTCTGGAGTGAGATGTGCTTTTCCAAATGACTCACTATGATGATCTCCGGTGGTCCAAGCAGCCAAACCGTGGCCCTGG
>NW_024847445.1:595-1007 GCF_019175285.1 Sceloporus undulatus
AATAATAATAATAATAATAATAATAATAATAATAATAATAATAATAATAATAATAATAATAATAATAATAGTTTTATACCCCTCTCTTCAGCCAAAAGGCTATCAGAGTGGCTTACAAAATTGTTAATTAGACATTTAGACATTATGGCTCTTAGCCCAGAAGATCCTTAAATTGCTGAAATCACGCTGCCATCATCCAGTGAATTATAAAAGGACTTCCCTTAACCTACACTGGGACCATTTAAGGAACCTTATTTCTCCTTCTTTACTGATCTTCCCAAGCATCAACTGAGCCAAAACACGTGTAAAAGGAGCGTCGAGTAGTAGATACTCCAAGGAGATATTTACTATAAATAACAAAATATAATTGAAATATAAGTCATACAAGATATTAAGAATCTTGCAGGTACAA
>NW_024847446.1:0-1007 GCF_019175285.1 Sceloporus undulatus
TCTGGTCCTTAACTGAGTACCCGGCAGGAAGGGCCTGTGCCCACACAGCTTCACTTTCAGGCCCAAGCCAGGTCTCAGTAATGCAAGCCAGGTCGCAGCTCTTATCATCTATTAGATCATAGATTATGTGGGTCTTGTTTTTTATGGACCTGGCATTGCACAGGAGCAGAGACAGGGTTTGTGGTACAGTTGGACTGACCCTCAGATCTCTTCGGTTAGGAGAGTGGATGGAAGGAGAGATAGATATTAAGCATCGATCTCGTCTTCCTTTCCGAACATACTCCACTCTCTACCACCATATCTCCCCCTGCCCCACATTACTCCAATTGGAGCCCCGCTCACCTCAAAACCATCTCCCGCTACCTCCCCCAACTGCGAGCTTCCCACAACCATGAACTCTCCCCCCCGTACCACACTGCAGGAGAATAGATACCGCTCAATCATTCCTCTGCTGCAAGACAGCTAGCAAAGGCCCTCCCCTATCACCCTCTATAAGGCTGTGCAAGTGCGCAGTTGCACTGTTGCAAAGATGGAAGTCCTTAGGCGGCTTCTCTGGGCCGGTGCGCAGATGCGCAGATTTACACCCGAACCCAGAGAGCCGCCCGGCCAAAGCAACGCAGCAGCAACAGTCCTTCCAAGGGCACACAAAGGGGGGTGGGACGAAGGAGGAGTCCAGTGGGCTGGCTTTGAGCGTGTCCCTGCCACCGACACACCCCTCTCTCTGCCTTCCCCCAGCTGTTACTGGGCTCTCGTCAGTCCTGGCTGAAGACACTGTTGCAAAGATGGAAGTCCGTAGGCGGCTTCTCTGGGCCGGTGCGCAGATGCGCAGACTTACATGAAGAAGTATGAATGGCAAAAATTTTCTGAATAAATCTTGCTAAGGAATTCTTAGGACAGGATCTCCATAAATTGGAACTGATTTGAAGACATGTAACAACAATATTTGAGCTGCCTTGGATTCCTTCTTGTAGACAGGTGGCAAACAAATAAAATTAATTAATTAATTA
>NW_024847447.1:0-1007 GCF_019175285.1 Sceloporus undulatus
GTGCAGGGCGGATTATGTAGGGAGAGGCGTTCCCTCAAGTAACTCGGGCCCAAGCCATGTAGGGCTTTAAAGGTAATAACCAACACTTTGTACTGGGGCCAGAAGCAAATTGGCAGCCAGTGGAGAGATTTTAATACGGGAGTTATATGATCCGATTTAGATGTGCCCGTGACCAGTCTGGCTGCAGCATTTTGAATCAGCTGAAGTTTCCAAACCTGGTACAAAGGTAGCCCCATGTAGAGCGAGTTACAGAAATCCAAACGAGAGGTTACCAGTGCATGTACTACATTTTCTAGGTCTTTTCAATCCAGACAGTTGGCGTATCAGCCGAAGCTGGTACCAAGCACTCTTGGCCATCGCATCTACTTGAGATGATAACTGTAGAGATGGATCCAAGAGTACAGTGGTACCCCGGGATACGAAATACCCAGGTTACGAAATTTCCAGGATACGAAAAAATCCCATAAGAAATAATTGTTCCGGGTTACGAATGTTTTTTCGGGTTACGAAAAAATTTTTGGTGCTTTTTTCGGCTTTTTCGCACCAAATCGCGGCTTTTCCCCATTAGCACCTATGGAGTTTCGGCTTGCGAAAGCCTTTCGGGTTACGAAAGCGGCGGCGGAACGAATTACTTTCGTAACCCGGGGCACCACTGTACTCCCAAACTGTGAACTTTGTCCTTTAGGGGAAGTGTAACCTTATCCAGGACAGGATGACAAATTTCCCTATCAGGATTCGGAGCACCTGTCACGAGTAACTCTGTTTTCTCTGGATTCAGCTTGAGTTTGTTTTTCCTCATCCAGCCCATTACTGACCCCAGGCAGGCATCCAGAGGAGAGATGCCATCCTTAGTCACTGTATCAGTCGGAGCCATGGAGAGGTAGATCTGGGTGTCATCAGCGTACTGATAACACCGAGCTCCATGATTCCAGATGATCTCTCCCAGCGGCTTCATGTAAATGTTAAATAGCATGGGGGACAGGATGGCACCTTGTGGGACGCCAGAT
>NW_024847448.1:0-1007 GCF_019175285.1 Sceloporus undulatus
CCTTTTTCGCCCATGTGACCCAAACTAACCAATCCACGACTCAACCCATCCCTGCATGATTCCCAGCCTTTCTATCATGGGGAAGGTAAGCCCCCTACGCGTTTCAGGACCAGACCAGACCCCACAACCGCTATCCCACCAACGCCATGGCACAAGGTGTGCCACACCGCCCCCCAACCTTGGATGTCCCCTTCCAGAACGAGGACTCCCACACCAGCAGCCCCGCTCGGTGTCCTCCAGAGGCGCGCCCGAGACCCGGCCGGTGCTCTCGCTCTTCATTCCCGATCCAGACGGCCCTCCACATTGCCGCCGGCCCCCGATGACAGCTCTCACATGTCCGCCGCCGCCCGCTTCTATCCCAAGGACACCACTGGACTTAAAATGCCACTTCAGGGACATTAACCCACGTCACCATAACCAATGCCCACATGCAGAACCTATGGCTCATCCCTTGGCCATATGGACATTGACTACCAAAAAAAACCTGTTTCTTACAGGACAGCTATGCTTTATGCCCGCATTCTCATACCCATACTGAGCCATCTGGCTCCCGCTGGACAAAACCTAACACGGACTCTGTCATTCCATATACAAACCACCAACTGTTTGGACTCATGTCACATTCATTTTCTCTTTTTCAGTCATTGGACTCATTTCCATCAGTTGTTGCTTTTCCTACTACATATTGATTGCTCCTCACATTGGATTTATATGTATATATTGATTGCCTATTGCTTTGCTTTCTGCCTATTGTAGGCATTTTCCCTGTTGCTATATTTCCCCATTTGTTATTGCCTTTATATGCTTATTGACATATGTGTGTGCGTGCCCCGAATAGTCCCTATCCCTTCAGACAGGCCTTACAACCGAGATGCTTCCCCTAATAGGATGCCCTCCCCAACATTCACACCCCAAAATTTATATGGCAAAGAGTAATTCGGAAAATACCCATCCACTCGCCTGAGAGTCTGCGTAATTTCCGAGGGGGGGGGGAGAATGTTACCCAT
>NW_024847449.1:0-1007 GCF_019175285.1 Sceloporus undulatus
GGGCTGGAGTGTGGCTTTGGTGCAACTTCTGGACTCTTAGGACGCATGCATCATTGAAACACCATACCTCCACTGTGACTCGAAGCAGCTTTATTTTGGCTGTCTGTAACAGGCCAGAGGAGGATGGTGATGCTTCTTGCTTGGGACTACTGGCATCACCTGGCTCTGGCTAGGCCTCCTCAGAGGCAAAGGAGAAGTGGCCTGGGTGGCTCTACTCCCAGACAAATGGCATGTTGAACCAGCCAGCCAAGGAGAAATGATACAAACACACTGCTTTCTGCGAGCTGCTAGAGGAGAGCAAGACAGTACAATCTGACACACGTTTATGTGACCCATAGGTACTCTTTTCATTGCACATTGGCAGCCTTGGAAATTTATTTCAGACTTGGAAATTGTTGTGTCAGTGTTATAAATCATTTGGTATATTTGGATGTTCTGTTTACTGTGCTTTTGGTTTCCATTTTAATTGTTCTCTTCCCTTGTGGAACTGTACTTCCATCAGAAATTTCCCCTGCTAAAAGCAGCTAAAGTTTGCTGTACTACTGCTTGTTCACACACAACCACAGCTTGAAGGAATGTACACATAATATTACATGAATACTGATTTATTAGTTTGTTTCGGAATACTGTAGAAAGGACTCATAAAAATAATATTCACACTTTGTTTTAGAAAGTTCTCCAGATGAAATAGTTCTTTTCTGTCTTATTTGTACACAATAAAAGAAAAGCAAATCTGGAAATGAAAGGGGGGAAAGGGAGAAATCAACACAACTGCAGTTCTATGTCCAGCACAAGGTTGTTCCATGTAAAGCTGATAAAGCACACTGAAAATGACACTGACACACATATTCTAAAAATTATATTTCACAGATAATGTCAAAATCAATGCAATAGGTTATTTCAATATAATTAAAGAACCGCCCATGTCATCAAATGTCGTTTTCTCATACCAATACAACTACCCTGCTTTCTTAAAGGGCTTATTACTCTGCTTGGAATATTTTTTT
>NW_024847450.1:0-1007 GCF_019175285.1 Sceloporus undulatus
CAGAGACCACGAAGAAGAAGGGGAATGTTACGATTACTTCTGAACTGCTGACTTCTATGTCAGTTAAATGGTGAATCTGCTCTGGGTTTTTGTATGAGTTATAAAAAGAGCTATCCATGGCTGCATCCGCACTGCAGAAATAATCCAGTTTGACACCACTTTAACTGCCATGGCTCCATGCTATCTGGTATTTGTAGTTTGTTTTGGCACCAGACCTCTCTGACAAAGAAAGCAAAATATTTCACAAAACTACAATTCCCAGATTTCCATAGCACTGAGTCGTGGCATTTAAAGTGGTGTCAAACTGATTATTTTGCAGTGCAGATGCAACCCAAGTTGCTGAACTATGGGTTTGAACAGTCAGGCCAAAATAAAGCTGCTTCAGGTCACTTTGAAGGTATGCTGTTTAAGTGATGCACGCATCTTAAGAGGCCAGAAACCACGCCAAAGCCACACTCCAGTCCTAAGGACTGGAGTGCAGCTTTGGTGCAGCTTCTGGCCTCTTAAGATGTGTGTACCATTTAAACAGGATATCTCCAAAGTGACCCGAAGCAGCTTTATTTTGGCCTGTCTGTTCGGGCCCTATAGCTCCAAAAAAGGTTCAGCACTTTGGATAGCTACTTTACAGTGTCCTTAAAGTTTGAAATAAAACCTTGAGTAGGTAACCTGCCCCACTAGCTTCCACTGCTGGCAACACACAACCACCTGATAACCTAGCATTCTGATTTCCTCCAATCCAAAATAATATCATGAAAGAAACATAGGAGCTTAGGAAGTTGTCTTTTATCAGGGATGATAACCATCTAAAATTGACATAAATAGTTAAAATACAGCCCTCCCAACACCCTCCAAAAAGCCTGAAATCTGTCAAGAAATACTCAGAAATAGAAACTAAAGGTGTGGCCTGCAGTACAGTCCTCTCTGGTATTGCAAGAAACAAAATTGGCCCCCACATCTTCTACACTTGCCCACCCTTGTCTTATACTGCATCAGACAATTGGCCCATC
>NW_024847451.1:0-1007 GCF_019175285.1 Sceloporus undulatus
TGTCACAACTTTGGGGTGGCAGCATAGGCCAGGATCTGCACGGTGTGGTACCAGGGCTACGGAGCTCTGGTTTGGGAGTCAGTCGGGACCCGGGGGTGAATAGGGCAGGCGTATGGCCATTGTGGGGGCCATAACGCGAGAGCGCCTCCCGGTGACTAGGGGCTTAGCGAATATGTGAACGCATGGCAGAGATGCGGTCATATGGTGTTCCTTAGCCCCTAGGTCATCCCAATGCCTGGTGGGTGCCAGGTTGTGGTTAGACAAGTGTGGGGTTGTTTGATTTCGCAGATCCTGACCTCATGCTTTGTGCCAACCCTACCAATGGTTTGCTTAATAAAGTTGTGGCCTTTCCTCCAACACGGTCTCCTATGGTTATTCGGCAGCAGCATCTGAGGCAATGGAAATTTACACTACAATTCCCTAATGCAGGACCCTGCCTAATAAATTTTAATATTTCATTCAGTGTTTATTGTGACCTATTTGGGTCATAGTCTACTTGATCTGAAATAGTTGCTTAATATTCTAAATCCACAAGTGTGGGGACTGGGAAATCCCACTACCATTTTGCTGCTCCTTCAGTTACCCATTCTGCATTTATTAACTGTAAGTTGCATTGAATCATTTATTAATTGTAAGCTACATGACCTTGGGTGAGTCACACATTCTCACCTCCCCCCCCCCCCAAAGAATTCATGATAGGTTCAATTGAGGGTGGCCATAAGTTGAAAACAACTTGAAGGCACACAACAACAAAATATCTTTAACAGGGAAGCTTTTTTAAAAAAAGCATTAAAGAAATACATAAATGAATGTATTTGCTAATACAAAGTTAGCAAAGAGGCATCATTTTATGTATCTTGATCCTTTTCTTAGTGAAAATTATCATTAAAGCAGATATTAAAGCCTAGTTAATATACACAGGTCCCAAAACTCTGTGGCTGAATATAATGATAATAAATATCTTGCTCCTCCAGTCAGAAAAACCATCACTGATCCAATTTCAAATA
>NW_024847452.1:0-1007 GCF_019175285.1 Sceloporus undulatus
TGAAGCTGATTTGTGTATTGTAATTGTTCTTTGTATACATACCTTTTCTTCTCATTACATAGCATTACTTTCTTATTACATGTTTCATGCTCACTTAGAATCATAGAGTTGGAAGCGACTACAAGGGCCATCCAGTCCAACTCCATTCTGCCATGCAGGAACTCTCAATCAAAGCATCCCCGAAAGATGGCCATCCAGCCTCTCTTTAAAGACCTCCAAGGATCACTGCACTCCGAGGAAGGAGTGTGTTCCAATGTCAAATAGCCCTCACTGTCAGGAAATTCCTCCTAATGTTGAGCTGGAATCACTTTTTCTGTACCTTGCATCCACTGTTCAGAGTCCTAGTCTCTGGAGCAGCAGAAAACAAGCTTACTCTCTCCTCAATATGAAATCCCTTCAAATGTTTAAACAGGGTTATCATATCACCTTCTCTTCTCCAGGATAAACATCCCCAGCTCCCTCATAGGGCATGGATTCCAGATCCTTCACCATTTTAGTCACCCTCCTTTGGACACGCTCCAGTTTCTCAATGTCCTTTTTGAAATGTGTGGCCCAGAACTGGAAACAATATTTCAGGTGAGGCCTGACCAAAGCAGAATAGAGTGGCACTATTACTTTCCTTGATCTAGACACTATACTTCTATTTATGCGGCCTAAAATTGCATTGGCCTTGTTAGCTGCTGCATTACACTGTTCACTCATGTTCAACTTGTGGTCTACTTGGATCCCTAGAACCCTTTCACACAGAGTTTCATTCAGCCAGGTGTCCCCCATAATCCTATATCTGTGCATTTCATTTTCCTGCCCTTAATGCAGTACCTTACATTTCTCCGTGTCGAATTTCATTTTGTTAGCTTTGGCCCAGCTTTCTAGTCTATTCAGGTCCTTTTGAATTTTGATCCTGTCCTCTGGAGTATTAGCTATTCCTCCTAATTTGGTGTCATCTGCAAATTTGATAAGTATGCCCCCAATTCTGTCATCCAGGTCATTGATAAAGATGTTGAATA
>NW_024847453.1:0-1007 GCF_019175285.1 Sceloporus undulatus
GCCCACCGCTCTGACCACATCTCTCCTGTGTTGGCATCCCTTCACTGGCTCCCCCTCCCTTTCCGCATTCAGTATAAGCTCCTGCTGTCGACATTTAAAGCCCTCCATGGACTGGCCCCTCCTTACTTATCAGGCTTTCTTTCTTCTCACCTTCCCACCAGGGCCCTCCGTTCTGGTAGTCAAGGTCTACTGTCTCAGCCCAGGATTTCCTCTGCCCCATCCCGGATTCTCCCCTTTTCACTTGCTGCCCCTCACTCCTGGAACCTTCTTCCCCCACAAGCAAGAGCCATCACTTCTTTAACCAGCTTCAAAATGGAGTTGAAGACCATTCTGTTCAGGGCAGCGTTCCCAGGCATTGCATAATTGTCACTTGCTATTTGATGGTCTTTTATTGCCTGTTTTATTGAATCATTTCCTGTATTGCTATGTATTTTATATGTATTATCCTACTAGAGAGGCCCCTTCCCCACCACCTCTCCTTTCCCCTTTTGTGTCGTGTCTTTTTAGATTGTAAGCCTGAGGGCAGGGAACCGTCCAATTAAAAAGATTGTATGTACAGTGCTGTGTAAATTTACAGCGCTTTATAAATAAAGGTTAATAATAATAATACTAATAATAGGTCTGGCTGAAGGGACAAAACTCTGGTGTAAAGAGAACTTGCTCTCCAAACACCACAGATGCCAAGAGGGAAGCTTTACAATGGAGACATCACACTTGCCTTATCGAGTTCGTAGAACTCAATCCGTTCATTCTGGCTGCAGCTTCTGCCGACAGGACAGACGTTCAGCATCCCATTCCGGAATTCAATAAACGTGCCCCTAAAAAGACATGGCCAAAAAAGCACACATATGGTCAGAGAGGCCTGTTACAGACAGCCAAAATAAAGCTGCTTCGAGTCACAGTGGAGGTATGGTGTTTCAATGATGCATGCGTCCTAAGAGTCCAGAAGTCACACCAAAGCCTAAGGACTGGAGCATGGCTTTGGTGTGACTTCTGGACTCTTAGGA
>NW_024847454.1:0-1007 GCF_019175285.1 Sceloporus undulatus
CCATAAGCTACAAGAACTACTTCACTTTTAACTAATTCTTTTTTTCCTGGCAGAGCATTTAGTATTTTTGATGGCAGAACATTTGCCTCAGCCCCTGTATCTAGTTTAATCTTTACTGCTAACCCTTTCAAGGTTACATCTGCATACCATCCTGGGATTTGATTTGCCAGCACAGGTTCAGAAATATCATGAGATAGAAGTCCTATAAATAAAGTTTGTATGTCCAAATTATGAACTTGATGTCCTTCTTGTCTTCCACTCTCATTTGTCCTCATAAGCCTTCACAGCTTAGCAAAATGAATTTTCTTTCCACACTTATGACATAGTTTCCCAAATGCAGGACACTTGTATGGTCTATGTTCAGTTCCGCATCTTCCACATAATATACATCCAATAGGAGCCTGTTTCTTATCAGAGGCAAACTTTTTATGTCCAAGAGTTTGAACTGGTATTTCTTCAAAATCTTGATGTGTTGCACACACTTCCTGTTGTTGTTTGCCAGAACATACCATAGTCTGCAACCGAGCTGTGGTCACTTCAGCCAAACGGCACAATTCCAATGCCTTCTCTAATGTAAGGTCAGACTGCTTTAAAAGGCTTTCCTTCATCTGCTCCGGTGCACTGAAAACAATTTTGTCTCTTATCATCTCATTTGTCACAGAACCAAAATCACAGTTTTTTGCTTTGCCTCATATGTCTGTGACAAAAGTATCAACAGAATCTTCACTTTTCCATGAGCAACTCCAAAACAAATAACGCTCAAATATAACATTTGTCCGAGGAGTAAAATAGTATCTAAAGTTCTTAAGTACTTCATCAACATCTTTTGGCTCCGTATCAGAAAAAACAAACGTATTATAGACTTCAACAGCATCCTGGCCAACACAACTCAGGAGTACACTGCTACCCCGGGTTACGAAATTAATTCGTTCCGCTATTCCTTTCGTAAGCCGAAAATTTCGTAACCCGAAACACATTTTCCATTGAAAATAACTAATGCGTTCTAT
>NW_024847455.1:0-420 GCF_019175285.1 Sceloporus undulatus
ACCTATCTAATTGGTATGACCCAGGAGAGTCAGGGACCGACGAGGTTCGAGGTCAGGCTGCCATCTAATCCGTAAGACTCTGGAACGTCATGAATATCGAAATAGGACACATATCCAATTGATATGACCCAGGAGAGTCAGGAGGCGAGGAGGTTCGAATTCAGTCTGCCATGCAATCGGTAGGACTCCAGAGAGTCAGGGACAGATGAGGCTGAATGTCACGCTCAACCAATCAGTACAATTCTGGAACGTCATGAATATTGAAATCGGGCACCTATCCAAATGTCATGACCCAGGAGAGTCAGGGACCGACGAGGGTCGAGGTCAGGATGCCATTTAGCCAATCGGCACGACTCTGGACCGTTATGAATATCAAAATCGGGCACGTATACAATTGGTATGATCCAGGAGAGTCAGGAA
>NW_024847455.1:520-1007 GCF_019175285.1 Sceloporus undulatus
ATATCCAATTGATATGACCCAGGAGAGTCAGGAAGCGACGAGGTTCGTATTCAGTCTGCCATGCAATCGGTAGGACTCCAGAAAGTCAGGGACAGATGAGGCTGAATGTCATGCTCAACCAATCAGTACAATTCTGGAACGTCATGAATATTGAAATCGGGCACCTATCCAAATGTCATGACCCAGGAGAGTCAGGGACCGACGAGGGTCGAGGTCAGGATGCCATTTAGCCAATCGGCACGACTCTGGACCGTCATGAATATCAAAATCGGGCACGTATACTATTGGTATGATCCAGGAGAGTCAGGAATCGCTCAGTTTCGAATTCAGGCTGCCATCCAATCGGTATGACTCCAGAGAGTCAGGAACCGATGAGGGTGAATGTCAGGTTGCAAGCCATTCGGTATGACTCTGGAATGTCATGAATATGGAAATCGGGGACCTATCTAATTGGTATGACCCAGGAGAGTCAGGGACCGACGAGGTT
>NW_024847456.1:0-1007 GCF_019175285.1 Sceloporus undulatus
GCTCCAAATGTGTCAGTGATGTGTGTTTTCATTTAATTGTAGATGTACTGTAGGTAAAAAGAAAAAAAAATGGGTAGCTGACATCTGTATCTAATTATTTGTAAATCATTCACATTAACTATAGGTTTTTTTCTATTGCAAATGAATTATTAGTTGTTTGTTCCTAAACTATTATTGTCCATTATCTTGACATTTTCACATCACTTGCTTTATAATAATTTCTTCCTTCATAAAATTTCATAAGCTTTACTTGCTTTGAGGAATAGGTACCCAGGGAGTGAGTGATAAATCTTAATTAGCTGCAGTCAATGGATAGGTTCTTGTCTCATTTTTCATCATATCAATGTCATGAGATTGAGACTTGAGCAGAAACAGGAATTTTTACTGGACAAAGCCAAATTGTCATTGCTTAATCCATCATGCCATATATATATATATTGCTTGTGAAACACAACAAAAGCATGGATTTCTTGACTACCTATAAAATAGCTACAGCTTGAATTTGACTAATCAAAGTTCTTTTGTGTTCTTGCAACAGGCATGTGAATTTTGCCACCTCTTGAAATGAGGAGCTATCTTATTAACCTTCTCAAATCTTAGGTCTCCCTGCTCTACAAGCTTATTCAAGTGTATGTGTTCTTGTGATCAGATTATCTGAAAGCTAAAAGGAAAACAGTTGTGTGTTGTTAAAGTTTGGCCTCCAGAGATTTCTGTGTTGCTGTTGAAATTCAGCTGGGTGAAAGTCAAACATGCCAGTTTCCATTGTCTTTATACTTTAGCTGTGTTTACGAAATTGTAGTCATTTTAATGTCTGTTCCCCACTTTCCTCGCTTTCTACTGTTGCAGGATGTCTCCTCTGATGCTGCTGGACCTTTGACTGCTGCTGAAGAAAGAAAAGAAAAGGTTCCAGTCCCACATCTCAGCCATCTTGTAATCTTGACATCAAGCAACACACTCTACGGCTTGGCAGAAAGAGTAGTAGCCACAGAATCCTTGTGCGTTAAGAA
>NW_024847457.1:0-1007 GCF_019175285.1 Sceloporus undulatus
GGCCTGTCTTGCTTCCACACAGCGACAAAGAGCAAGAAAACTGCAAAAGCGAAACATCGGTTCTTCTGGAAGGGATATGTACCCTATTTGAATTGTAGGGATGGTTATGAAGTGGTGCTTCCTAGATTTGATGAGCCTTTTATTTTATACTGATAGCTGCCCCATGCTCTAAATGTTCATTTTTAAAGACGGTCCCTAGCTTTTCTAGAAAACGAGAGATGCGCTCACCATTCCAGCAAAGGATTTGTGGAAAGCAAACTGCCTAGTGCCTTTCAACAAGTTGCATTGTGTTAAGCCAATAAGTGAGGCCTTGGACAGTTTTACAGTTGATTTGGTAGTTTGGCAGTTTGATTGACCGTTTTATTAAAAAAGCATCATGGCAAATTGAATAACCCATTGATCTTTGTACTGCAAATCCACCCACGCTACCCAGCCTCCTTGCTTAGTGTCTATTCCTTTGCTGCTTGCTTTATGGTGGTGGCACTGGCAGAAGTAATGGGGAGGGCATGAAGTAAAAGGGAGTAGGTGTCTTGGGGGTAAAGGCTGGTTGTTTTGTTGGCCATCCAGAGTCAGTGGAGTTTATCACACGGGAGGAGTTTCTCTTGATTTCAAATGAAAAGAAAGTGGGGCCAGAACGCATTCATGTGAATTTGCTAGTTCAGCGAAATTACGTGAATTCAAATTGCAGTCAAACTGACTTCCCATTGCCTGAAAATAGCTTGCCATTGCCCAAAATTGCATGTGATCACCTCTCATGCAGTAATGTGAAACCCCATGATTGCGTTCGGACTGACTTCCCATTGCCTGAAAATGCATGTAATAGTCTATCATGCAATAACGTGAAACCCCATGATTGCGTTCGGACTAACTTCCCATTGCCCGAAATTGCGTGTGGTAGTCTATCACGCAATAACGTGAAACCTCATGATTGCGTTCGGACTGACTTCCCATTGCCCGAAATTGCGTGTGGTAGTCTATCACGCAATAACGTGAAACCCCATGATTGC
>NW_024847458.1:0-1007 GCF_019175285.1 Sceloporus undulatus
AGCTCTCTGGCAGAGAAGGTTCAATGTCTCAGGACACTGCAGTTCCCAGAATTCCATAGCACTGAGCCAGGACAGTTAAAGTGGAATCAAACCGGATTATTTCCCAATGCAGATGCAACCTAAGAGAAGGCAGCTGTTACAAAAGGAAAGAGAGTGGATTGGATTCAGGGAGGTGGTACTTTAGGGAGCATGGAGAATAAGTGAAACTGGATCATTTCTGCAATCCTCCAAAACGGGTCTCCTTCAGATCCAAAGGATTTACTTCCAAGTAAACCTGTAGCTTCTACACTGATTATTTTGCAGTGAATAATAAATAAATAAATAAATGGATAGGGGCTCTGACACGGAGGATAGATATAGATGTGGCTGAAATGGATGAGGAGAATAACAGGGAAATAGATGTAGATATAGTTGAAATAGATGAGGCGAATGGCAGGAGGATAGATGTAGATGTGGCTGTAATGGATGGGGGCTAGAGGACCCATTTGAATTTGGCTGCCAGGGATGGGAAAATAGGAGTCATTCACGTGAGGCTGTCATTCACATGAAAGTGGAATGACAGCCTCTTCACCCCGGAAGTGCAAAAGTTCAGAATGGGTTCAGACCCCCACTGAGCATGTGCAAGGGTCCCAATTCGAATCAAGTTGAATCCGCATGGTATGTCCTGGTGTGGTAATACAATGTGCACTCACTCCGCTTTGCTTGAATCCGCATCACATGACTTGCTTGGAATCGAATTGACTCCTCTTCCCCCTCAATTTGGAAGGGCAACGGAAAGGCAACCAGGTGTGATAAAACATCACATTTTAATGTGTATTACTTTTGCTAGACAGGAGTGACTTTGGATCTGGTGTGAAAAAACATCACTTTTCACGTTGCTAGAACAGGAGTGACTGCGGATCTGAGCTGCAAACTCTCCACATGTGATAAAGGCCTTTGATAGATGTGGGGCATGTGGAACAATAAAAGTCCCCTTAATGTGCTGTGTACTGGACATCAAAGGCCAC
>NW_024847459.1:0-1007 GCF_019175285.1 Sceloporus undulatus
TAGGACATTCAGTCATCTTGTGGGAAACCATATTACTGAAGAAGGAAGAGTAGACAGAGTTCTTTTTTCCTTCCTGTAGTGTATGAATGAGGTTGCATCTAAACCGCAGAATTAAAGCAATTTGACACTGTTTTAATTGCCATGGCCCAATGCTACCGAATTTTGGGATTTGTAGTTTTGAGAGATATTTAGCCTTCTCTTTCAGAGAGCTCTGGTGCTACAAATACCAGAATATCATAGGATGGAGCTGTGGCAGTTAAAATATGTCAAACTTCATTATTTCTGCAGTGCTGATGCAGCAACAGTCTCAGTTTCCTTGGAGTATATCACACGGGAGGAATTTCTCTTAATTTTGAATGAAAAGAAAGTGGGGCCAGAACACATTCATGTGAATTTGCTAATTTAGCAAATTTACGTGAATGTGAATTGCGTTCGAACTGGCTCCCCATTGCCCGAAAATAGCATGCCATTGCCCGAATGTGCATGTGGTAGTCTATCACGCAATAATGTTAAACCCCATGATTGAGCTCAGACTGACTTCCCATTGCCCGAATTTGCATGTGGTGGTCTATCATGCAGTAACATTAAACCCCATGATTGTGTTCAGATTGCCATTGGATTATACTTCCAATTTCCCTTGTCTGATAAACTCCCTTTTTTCAAGGAAAGCAAAAAGAGATCTGGGGGGAAATGTGTGGGGGAAGGAGAAGGCAACAAGTTTTCTTCATCTTGGATTTTAATCCAAGCAAGAGAATAGTTTAGGCCTTGTGATTATTTCCTGTTCTCTGAGGAAATGTTTTAAAACCTAGAAATCATACCTGGGCTGGAGCACAATGGGTTCACAATGGGTATTGGAATCTTCTTTCTTTCTTTTTTCACCTTCTTATTTCCCCTTTCCAAATATAGGTTTCAAGACTGATTACAATCATTTTAAACAAAATATAGCTTTCTGAAAAAAAAATACAAGACTAACAGGCTAGTTTTACACACACACACACACACACACA
>NW_024847460.1:0-1007 GCF_019175285.1 Sceloporus undulatus
TCATGTTCAATTTGTGGTCTACTTGGACTCCTAGATCCCTTTCACGCGTAGTCTCATTCAGCCAGGTGTCCCCCATCCTATATCTGCATTTTATTTTTCCACCCTAAGTGAAGTACCTTATATTTCTCCATGTTGAATTTCATTTTGTTAGCTTTGGCCCAGCTTTCTAGTCTATTCAGGTCATTTTGAATTTTGATCCTGTCCTCTGGGATATTAGCTACTCCTCCTAATTTGTTGTCATCTGCATATTTGCTAAGTATGCTCCCAATTCTGTCATCCAAGTCATTGATAAAGATGTTGAACAGCACTGGGCCCTGGACAGACCCCTTTGGAACTCCACTGGTCACTTCTCTCCAGGAGGAAAGGGAGCCATGGTTGAGCACCCTTTGGCTTCGGCTGGACAACCAGTTACAAATCCATCTAACAGTTACCTTGTCTAGCCCACATTTTACAAGCTTGTTTTCAAGAATGTCATGGGAAACCTTGTCAAAAGCCTTACTGAAATCAAGATATCCACAGCATTCCCCTCATCTACCAAGCTGGTAATTTTATCAAAGAAAGATATCAGATTTGTTTCTCTGAAACCCATGTTGACTTTTTTTTTATGGAATTGCCATCTAGATATTCACAAACTCTCTGTTTAATGATCTGCTCGAGAATCTATCCTGGTATAGATGTCAGACTAACTGGACGATAATTGTTGGGATCCTCTTTTTTCCCCTTTTTGGACATTTGCCTTCCTCCAGTCTGCTGGGACTTCTCCTGTTCTCCAGGAGTTCTCAAAGATTATTGCCAATGACTCCAATATTACATTAGCCAGTTCTTTTAATATTCTTGGATGTACGGTAGTTCATCTGGTCCTGGAGACTTATATTCATTTATATTAACCAGGTATTTCTGTACTATCTCTTTACTTATTCTGTGATGAAATTCCCCTAATCTGTCCTCTGCTCCATTATCCTCAGGTTGAGCACCCTTTGCCTTTTCTGAGAAGACTGAGGCAAAGG
>NW_024847461.1:0-1007 GCF_019175285.1 Sceloporus undulatus
GGAAAGATAGAAGGAAGGAAGGAAGGAAGGAAGGAAGGAAGGAAGGAAGGAAGGAAGGAAGGGCGTACTCCTTCCCTTCTTCCAGAGGCAGACATTATTGTAGAGGCTATAGGTGAGGTGTCCAGTAACTCAGTGAATAAGATCATACTGGATCAATTTGAATCTGTGAGTACTGAGGATGTGGACAAGCTCCTTGGAAGTGTGAAGAAGATAACTTGCCCTCTCAACCCTTGCCCTTCATGGCTAATCCTCCAAGGAGGAGATGCACTTAGGACTCTCTTAGGGAGCACTATTTTCCCTCTTGCTTATAAGAAGCGGTGGTTCAGCGTCTTCTGAAGAAGCCCTCCCTAGATCCCTTGGACATGAACAATTACAGATCCGTCTCCCATCTTCCATTTCTAAGCAAGGTGATTGAGAAGGAAGTTGCTCTTCAACTCCAAGCATTCTTGGAAGAATCAGATTATCTAGACCCATTTCAAACTGGCTTCAAGATGGGATACGGAGTCGAGAATGCTATAGCTGCCTTAGTAGATGATCTTTGCTTGAGCACCGACAGATGAAGTGTGACCCTGTTGAAGCTTTTGGATCTCTCAGTGGTTTTCAATACCATCGACCATGGTATCGTTCTGGAAAGCCTAAGGGCATTGGGGATCAGGGGCAATGCATTGCAGTGGGTCCGGTCCTATCTCTCAAGCAGATTCCAGACAGAGATGCTTGGGGACAGTTGTTCCTTTAAAAGGGAGTTTAAATTTGGTGTTCCTCAGGGCATTATCTTGTCACTAATGCTGTTTAAAATCTACTACATGAAACCGCTGGGAGAAATCATCTGGAGACATGGAGTGGAGTGCTATCAGTACGCTGATGTCACCCAACTATATCTCTTCATGCCCCAGACCTCTGCATCAACTAAGGAAGGCATTTCCCCTCTGAATGAATGTCTTGGGGCAGTAATGTGCTGGATGAGGAGAAACAGATTAAAACTGAATCCACATAAGACCGAGATACTT
>NW_024847462.1:0-1007 GCF_019175285.1 Sceloporus undulatus
GTTGGTCTAATGCTATTTTCGGATCATAACATGTAGGTTTACTTTTTGGGGTACCTCAACCCCACAGACAAAGAAACTCTAACATTTACCTTAATTTATACTCTGTACTTGGTGGTACTTAGCAAAAAACTATGTCTCATTTCTTCTCCACTGTCTGGTTATCCTGAGCGTTTTGTTGTCCCCCTCCCTCTCTCTCCAGAAGCTCGATTTGCATAACACAGCAAGCTGTGAGAGAGATTGGACCAGGCAGATCTTACTAGCATGGTAAAAAGGATTGCAAGTTCCATCATCCCCAGTGATAGTTTGAGGGCTACAGTTCTTTACAGTTCAAGCCCTAAAGAAAATCACAGATCACACCTTCTGGGTAGTTTATTTGCTTGTTCATTTGTGTTTTTGGGGACTCTGAGGGACAGAACCACCCTCTGCTTCTGTGCTTACATCTCTGTTGCATGTTTGGTTTTCCATATCATCCTGAAAATGGCAGTAGGACCATGTTTCTCTTTTGTTGTTTCTGGGTAAGATACAGGAGTTCATTGAGGACTCATCTTCCCCTGCTTTCTGACTTTCATGGTTTCTGTTAGATGAGCCTCACTAGCAGAGTGCAATCTATCTGCGCAGATTTCCTTGTTCTGTTTGAAATTGGTGGAGAGAGTCCTCCCCATCTCTCTTTCTGTCCTCTACTGTGCTATCATCTACCCCAAAAAAAAAAAAAAAGTTTCGTCTTTATATCCCATATTTGTTTGCTATGTGCGGTCGTGAGTATGTGACTCTGCTAGTCTCTCTGGCCTCTTGACTTTGTTTTCCTTCTTGCCTCCCAAGGAGGGAGGGTGAGTTGGTAAATTTGGGCTTTTACAATCCTTCCTAAATGGCTTTGCTTTAGCACCCTTTCAAATGCTAATTACCCTCTACAAACCAGTTTCAAAAGGATTTTCTCTCACAACCTCTTCAGAGGTCAGGTTACTGAAAATTAATAAGTTTTTGCTTGCTATGCTTTTGTGCATCTTTCC
>NW_024847463.1:0-1007 GCF_019175285.1 Sceloporus undulatus
GCATCCCCGACAGATGGCCATCCAGCCTCTGCTTAAAGACCTCCAAAGAAGGAGACTCTATCACCCTCCGAGGGAGTGTGTTCCACTGTCGAACAGCCCTTACTGTCAGGAAGTTCCTCCTAATGTTGAGGTGGAATCTCTTTTCCTGGAGCTTGCATCCAATGTTCCGGGTCCTGTTCTCTGGAGCAGCAGAAAACAATCTTGCTCCCTCCTCAATATGACTTCCTTTCAAATATTTAAACAGGGCTATCATATCACCTTTTAACCTTCTCTTCTCCAGGCTAAACATCCCCACCTCCCTAAGTCGTTCTTCATAGGATATGGTTTCCAGACCCTTCACCATTTTAGTCGCCCTCCTTTGGACACACTCCAGTTTCTCAATGTCCTTTCTGAATTGTGGCGCCCAGAACTGGACACAATATTCCAGGTGGGGCCTGACCAAAGCAGAATACAGTGGCACTATTACTTCTCTTGATCTAGACACTATATGTCAGGCTGAGTCAACCCTGAGCCCCTGGTTGGTTTTGAACTCACAATCTTGTAGTCTAAGAACTCTCTGGCTTTCCCTAAACTGCAAATCCCAGAACACTGTATAAGTGAGCAATGTGACAACAGTGCAATGCGACAGCTAAAAGGGCAAATGCAATTTTAGGCTGCATCAATACAAGTATAGTGTCTAGATCAAGGGAAGGAATAGTGCCAATCTATTCTGCTCTGGTCAGGCCCCACCTGGAATATTGTGTCCAGTTCTGAGCACCTTAATTGAAAAAGGATGTTGAGAAACTGGAGCATGTCCAAAGGAGGGTGACCAAAATGGTGAAGGTCCTGGAAACCATGCCCAATGAGGAACGACTTGGGGAGCTGGGGATGTTTAGTCTGGAGAAGAGAAGGTTAAGAGGCGATACGATAGCCCTTTTTAAATATTTGAAGGAATGTCATATTGCGGAGAGGGCAAGCTTGTTTTCTGCTGCTCCAGAGAACAGGACCTGGAACAATGGATGCAAACT
>NW_024847464.1:0-1007 GCF_019175285.1 Sceloporus undulatus
TCATATCGCCTCTTAACCTTCTTTTCTCCAGGCTAAACATCCCCAGCTCCCTAAGTCCTTCCTCATAGGGTATGGTTTCCAGACCCTTCACCATTTTTGTCGCCCTCCTTTGGACACGCTCCAGTTTCTCAATGTCCTTTCTGAATTGTGGTGCCCAGAAATAAGTAAATTCGCAAAACTACGGGATTTACGTTTCTATTTTGCGTACGAAATGACTCCCTTCACTTAAAGCCATCCGTGTGGAAAGCAAGCCTCAGATGACTTTGTTTCCCAGGGTGCCTTGCTGTGCCAAAGAGGGAGAATGCTCTTGCCCCTTAAAGGGATATATACACACACTCCCCTCTTTAAGCTCCCTGGCTAGTTTTCCTCCTCTAATAAAGGGCACAGCTGCTGGGAGAAGGCAGAGGGAGAGGACTGTTGGCATTCTTCCAGGACAGGAGGAAGAAATGGAGGACATGCCCTGGAAAAGGAGGACATCAGGGAAGATCAGCCCTCTGTGGAATCAGACAGGCCCCCTCTTGTGTGTGTGTATGTGTGTGTGTGTGTCTGTCAGTCTGCCTGTCTGTCTTTGTGGTTTTACAGAGTTTGCAAAGAGCAGCCTCATTCTGCCTCCCTCTCACACAGTTTCTGGAGCTTTTGGGACAAAGAGGATCCCCCCCCCCGTAACATGTGTGTGTGTGCACTTGTGGAATAGACAGTTTTGAATAGGTGCAGAAAAGGTATTTCTAAGTGAGCAATGGGGATTTGTCTCCTTTTGATACCCAAATTCGAATCTGACATTAACTAATTTGCCTTTAACCCCTTGTTGTGCTCTTGTATGTGATAACCATTAGCAAATGGACTTGCTTTTCTGGGATGTCACCACTTTAACCATTTTGGGGATGGACGCACATAGCTCCCCGTGTGATAACATCCCTAGAGAGTTTACATCAGATGTGAGCAAATTCTGACCCACAGCTATATGCAGCCCCCAGGGGTTTTTTGTGGCCACCAGGTGAAAAAAAAAA
>NW_024847465.1:0-1006 GCF_019175285.1 Sceloporus undulatus
TGTGGCCCCAGAGACTGTCTCTCTGACAGACAAGGCCCAAATGTCTGACAAAACTACAGTTCCCATAATCCTCTAGGGCAGGTAAAGCGCTCTCAAAGGGGGACTCTCTCTCCAGCGCGTTTGCCTTGTGCGCGGCAGAGCGAGTGACGTCACTGGGGGGCGTCGCTTTTGTTTAGGCGTGACGCAAAATGTCCGCGACGGTGGCTCCTCCTGGGGCGCCTGCGATGCCGGAGAGCTGCTCCGAGGGCAGGGAGCCATGGCGGCTCCTTCCTCGTCTTCTGGGGGCAAGCCCCGGCCCCGAGGGGCTCCGGTGGGGCAGGAGGAGCTGCGGCGGCTGATGCGAGCCAAGCAGCGCGAGGCGGCGGCGGCCGGGAAGAAGAAGGCGAGGGTGGAGGCCCCCTTCGCCAGATATCCTGCGCATGCGCCGTTGGACTCTCCGGAGGGGGGGAGGGAGGGGCTCTCCACATAAAATCATCATCATCATAATGATTAATCATAATGATAATTGCATCTGAGGAAATGGGCTTCAGTCTAGGGAGGCTCTTGCTGCCCATTTCTTTAAATTGGTCTCAAAGGTGCTACAAGATGTCTCTACATAATAATAATAATAATAGTAATAATAGTAATAGTAACAACAACAACAACAACAATAATAATACCAAATGCATCTGAGGCAGTAGACTGAAGTCTAGGGAAGCTCTTGCTGCCCATTTCTTTCAGTGAGTCTAAAAGGTGCCACAAGATCTCTCTACATATTATTATTATTATTGTTATTGTTATTATTATTATTACTATTATTAATAATAAATGCATCTGAGGAAGTAGACTGAAGTCTAGGGAAGTTCTTGCTGCCCATTTCTTTAAACTGGTCTCAAAGGTGCTACAAGATGTGTCTACATAATAGTAGTAGTAGTAGTAATAATAATAATAATAATAATAATAATAATAATAATAATACCAAATGCATCTGAGGAAGTAGACTGAAGCCTACGAAAGCTCATGCTGC
>NW_024847466.1:0-1006 GCF_019175285.1 Sceloporus undulatus
TTAAGGCCAATGGAGGTCTAATAGGAGACCGAGTTCCCAAAGTGAATGTAAAACTGCCTCTCTCTCCTCTGGGGTATTAGCTACTCCTGTAGATTTGGGGTCACCTGCAAATGGGATTGGCATGCACTCTGTACTTTCCTCCTTAAGTCCCTGATAAAGATGTGGAATAGCTCCACCGAATGCCGTTAGGACTCAGGAAGTGTTGGAATGGAGCTAACAAGAAACATGGAAGTAATGGGTGCAAAGTTGTATGTAATTAGCTTTGCTTTCTCTCTCTCTATCCTCAGCCGCTCTTGTAGATAGTAATGCATATTGTTCTATGAATTTGTGTATATTGCAAAATAAGTGGAAATTAATGCTTAACTGATGTGACTGTATTTGCAATGGTGAAGATCTGATGAAGGAACGATGTATATGCTTTGAGTGTATGTTTTTAATACTCAATAAAATGTATTTAAAGAATGAAAGCAAAGGACTCAGCCTGACATTTTTCCCAGATCACTAAAATGATTTCCCCTGAATCTCCATGGCTTTGCGCCCAAACTCTTTCCTTCCCTTCTTTGCATCCTTCCTCCTTTCACTAATCTCACACCAAACTGAAGGATAAATAAAGCAGTTTTATACCACTTTAACCTCCATGGCTCCATCCTGTGGATTATTCAGGGTTTAGGTGCAGTTTGTTGAAGTATTAGAAGCCAATCTGGTGTACTGGTTTGAGGCCAGGATTTGAATTCCTGTAAACCCACTGGGAAGTTACCTTGGGCAATGTCACACTCTCTCAGCCTCAGAGGATGGCAGTGACCAAGAAGCCCCTTTGAAGAAACCAGCCAAGAAAGCCCCCGGAGAAGTCTAGGTCTCCCCAGGCCAAGCGGGCAACGTATTTTTCAGGTTTGGGGTTTTTAAATCAAAAAGGTCTTGTCAATTTCGTCTCATGTAAACATTCACATCAATCATTTTCGTACACGTTTCCATTCTACCCCTTCTTCTCCCCAAAACAATGGCTTCA
>NW_024847467.1:0-1006 GCF_019175285.1 Sceloporus undulatus
ACCCAGAAGGCAGTAAAGATGGCCAAAGTTGTTTATGAGGAAGATCACACAAGCTAGGAAAGGCACAGCAGTTTGCTTTTGCTTCAGCCTCCTGGGAAGGGCCATATCCAGTCTCCTTCTTTCCTCTCGTCTCCCCACTTTTGAGCTGATAGGCTGTAAACTGAATTGCACTCAGGAACTGAAGTGAGCTGAGAAAGGGGAAAGTGGGAGGAGGAGAGACCAACAGGGACATTTTTAAAAGCCCCTGAATAAGTGGGGTGACAGAGGATTAACCAGGACTGTCTCTGCCAAACTTGGACAGTATATTATTTGATTCCTTTCATAAACTGGCCCAGAAGTGACACAGATGAAGCTAATAGGATAGTGACTCACCAAAGAGCTGTTGTACTTCAGCATCCTCTTTCTTTTGGAGCCCAACTCCCTCCGCTTGGCCTCTGTGTCAGCCATCAGGTGGGCAGGGGTCCTGGTGGCCCTGCACTTGGTCAGTTCCAGAAAGAGAGGCCCCAAAGCTGTGTCCAAAGAGGCCGAGGTGGAGTTCCTGAGAAAAGGGACCAGGGTTAGGATTGTCTTGGCAAGAAACCCTGCAGCACTCAAAGACACAGAGAACAGCATCCTCCTGGTGATATACGCAGGTGACACATGCCTCCTTTGGGCCGATGCAGAGGTGGGCATCCCCTTCCTCCCTCTGCACCAAACAAAGCCCCCTGGACCTAGCATAGATTCACCGCAGCTCCCCTACACAAGAGATACTCCATGCCTTCTTAGAGTGGTGGGGGATTAGGGGATGGGGAATTGGAGAGGGCCCTGGTTATGTCCCGTAGATAGATGTGAAATGAGTGCATCATAAATAAATAAATAACCTGCTTTCCTTCTGCATTCCTCCTCTTTTCCCCATCATCAGCCCTTTTCCCAAGAAGGCTGCATCCACACTATAGAAATAAGGCACTTTGACACCGGTTTAACCACTCAGTGCTATGGAATCCTGGGATTTTACATTCTCTGCCAG
>NW_024847468.1:0-1006 GCF_019175285.1 Sceloporus undulatus
GGCTGGTTCTGCCAGTCATAAAGGCAATCCTTGACCTACAGAAAGAGGAAAGAGAAAAGGGGACAGAAAGACATTCATCTCTTTAAAAATCCTGTTGCGAAAGGAACAGACCAATTTCTCAGCAGCTGTTCAAATGGAGAGTTTTGATGTTGAATGTATTTCATGCACTCTTTCACATTTGTGACTTTTTCACTATTTCGGAAAGCTTTGTTATGTTTTTATGTTATGTTCAATACTTTGGAAAGCTTTGCTATGTATTAAAAAGACCAATGTGATTTCTGTTCATAGAAGGTAATAGCAAGTTCTAGACATAAAGCAAATAAAGAGAATATTTATACGATGGAGTGGTTAATTTTTTCTGTGTTAAGTGCTATTCAACATCTTTATCAATGACTTGGATGAAGGGATAGAGAACATGCTTTATCAAATTTGCAGATGACACCAAACTAGGAGGAGTAGCTAATACTCCAGAGGACAGGATCAAAATTCAAAATGAGTTTTTTCACATTCTTTCCCTAAGTTCTATTTGTTTTGGCAGGATGGTTTCCATCATTGGTTTTGCTTTTTATGCAAGGGACTATGTTACAGGAGAAGTATTTCCTTTAAAATTAGGTACTTAGATGGGATATCTGATACACAATTAGAAATACTGGAACTCAAATGGATTCATAGTTGGTGATTTGAATCCCCGTCGGCCTTATGTGTGTTGTTGGTTTTGAGATGTTTATTGTTCTTCCACAAAACCTAGTTTTTTCGATAGGTTCTTGCCTTGAGTCTTGGCAAGATGATTCTCATTACCGGCTCAGCTGATTATATAAGACACTCCGTGAGCAGGACAAGCTCATTGCTGCTTTTGAATTCAGTACAGTCACATTGTGTGAGCGAAGGAGTTGATATATATGTTATATTTTAAACGTTGGCAGGACACTGAGGAAGACGGTAGTCGAAACACGTCTGGCCTTGTGTTTTTGTTATTATAACAGTTTCTTTTCTGCATTTGCCAATT
>NW_024847469.1:0-1006 GCF_019175285.1 Sceloporus undulatus
TCCTCCTCCTTTTCCAGGACATGTCCTCTTCTGTCAAATTTCAAAATGTCCTCCATTTGGATCATGGCTAAGAAGCAAGACTTTATAATTACATGGGTGTTTTTAGCTTTTATTTTTGGTCATGTCTTACATTTTTTGCTTGGGTGCCCTACATTTTGGGGTGAGGGCATTGGTCACCTTGGTCAGAGATCTTTCCAGGGGTTTAACTGCCATTCTGCTGTGATGCTGGAACAAACCACCATTCCCAGAATTCCATAGCATTCAGCCGAGGCAGTTAAAGTGGTCTCAAACCAGATTATTTCCCCAGTGTAGATGCAGCCCAAGCCTTTTTGCCTCTCTTATGCCTGAGATTTCAAGGCCCAGCCCTGGCACCACAACAAACTACAAATCCCAAGATTCCATAGGATGGAGTGATGAGAGTGAAAGCAGTGTCAAACTGCTTTAATTCTGCAGTGTGGCAGCAGCCTAAGTGTGCCTAATGCAGTTGTTAACATGGTGCACCTCTTGCCTACAGAGTCTCACAAGACTTTTTTGTTTAACAACTTGTACCCATTAACTCCATTTCATGTCTCCTTTATTTAGTGGGGTGGAATACAGACAGAACAAGTCAAAATTTAATTAATTGATTGATTATTTATTTGGACCCTGTGTATTTTTCTAATATTTATTTTTCCCAAGTGTATTTTTTGTGTATTTTTTCTGCTTTTAATGCTAACAAGTTTGCCTTCTTTTAAGAATGTTAGTGATGATGGTGGTGGTGGTGATATTGATATCAGTCAGCTTCAGAGGCCTGCACCCACTGTTTTTGAAGCTGAGACAGTGTGACTTTCCAAAGTGCCTTTTCTGTGTGTTTTTTCTCCTTTTAATGCTGCTGCTGATGATATCAGCAAACCTCTGAGGCATGGCCAATGTAAGCCACTCTCATTTTTACAAACTCATGCGCAGTGAAGAAAAACCAAAGTCCCTTGACCAAGTACACACTTCTGAGAAGTATAGTTGGTGCAAG
>NW_024847470.1:0-1006 GCF_019175285.1 Sceloporus undulatus
GGATTCAAGCATACACGGTTTGAAAATGTTCCAAAAAAGTATACATTTCAAATATCAAACCTTGATTTTTCATTTTTTATAAGGGACACCATTTTGCTATCTCATTATATTTAATGGGATTTGAGCATACACGGATTTTGTTATACACGGGTGATCTTGGAACCAAACTGCAGCGTATAACAAGGGTCCACTGTATATATCACCCTGGAAGTCAACCAAACTTCTACAATCCTATGGTCTCCAACATTTGATATATCTTGCTAGGCTCTTTCTGGTAAGGAGGAAGAGAACAGAAAGCCATTTCTTCCCATTGTTGTCCTCTCTACAGGAGGTTTCAGGATGTGTGTTGTTATTGTTTTTTTAAAACCTACCCAATTGTAAGCAATGGGAAGGAAGAGTAAATAATTCCACCCCCTACGATGGAGATACAGCTGTGATTCCATTGCCATTACCTCCCCGCTCACTGATACTGTGGTTATGTGCCTTCAAGATGATTCTGACTTACAGAAACCCTATCATGGCAAGATTGATTCAGAACAGGCTTGCCATCGGCTTCCTTTCAGGCTGAGAGAATGTAATTTACTCAAGATCACCCAATGGCTTTTCCTGGCTCAGCCATAGATTTGCCCCCTGATCCCCCTGCTCCAGAGCCCCAGTCCAACACTCAAACCACACTGGCTCACCCTTACCCAATGGCACACATTTTTCAGATGTCTGGAAGTAGGGTTGCCATAACCCGGTTGCAACCGGGTTTTTCCCAGTTTTGGCTGCACCTGCCCGGTCACGGCAAGGGTGCAGCCAAAAACCGGGAAAAGCCTGGTTGCAGCGGGGTTGCTGGGCAACCCTGGGGCCTCGCTGCCCTCCTCCTCCTCCACCGCGCATGACCGCGCAGAGGAAGAGGAGGGCAGCGAGGCCTGGGGCGGAGGAGGCTGCAGGGAGGTGGCGCCTCCTGCGCGCAGCCGCGCCAACCTCCCCGCCTCCCTGCAGCCTCCTCCAGCCTCGCGCC
>NW_024847471.1:0-1006 GCF_019175285.1 Sceloporus undulatus
CCCCCCCCGGGGGGCCCGCCCCACTATTTGAGAAGTACTGGATCAAACATTGATCAGAATGGAGACTGCAGCCAAGAAATAAAAAACAACTAGGAATGGGAATAGCAGTTATGAAAGAAGTAGATAAGATCCTAAAGTGTAAAGGTGTATGATTGAGCACTAAAGTCAGAATAATCCAAGCCGTTGTATTCCCCATTACCATGTATGGATGTGAAGGCAGAAGAAAGCGGATAGGAAGAAAATAAACTCATTTGTGATGTGGTAATGGAGAAGAGTGCTGAGAATATCATGGACAGCTAAAAAAGCAAACAAATGGATCCTAGCGTAGATCAAGGCTGAAATGTCATTGGAAGCCAAGATGATCAAACAGAGGCTGTCGTACTTTGGCCACATCATGAGAAGGTGTGACTTACTGGAAAAGACAATAATGCTAGGAAAAGTGGAAGGCAGCAGAAAGAGAGTAAGACTGGACACCAGATGGCTAGACCCAATCAGGGAGGTCACAAGTCTTACGACTGCAGGACGTAAGAAGAATAGTGGGGATGTCTTGTCCACAGGGTAGCCATGAGTCAGGACTGACTCAAGGGCAATTAATAACAAAAAGTCTCACCAAGTTCAATAGGGCTAAATTCTAATAGATGTATCTAGGGCAGAGGTTCCCAAACTTTTTAACTCACAGAGCCCTTTTTAGAATCAATTTCTATGGCAGAGCACCTAAGAGGCCTACTCTATGTCTTACAATTTGTTTTCCTTTTTGCTTCTTGTTCTTTAATTCCATTCAATTTTTATGTCTTTCATTTTTCTGGAGTGGCCACAGAGCACTTGGGAAGTGCACATGGAGCCCTAAGGGCTCCCTGGAGCACAGGTTGTGAATCACTGATCTAGGATATCACCCAAGGTGAAAGCCACATCTTAAAAAACCATCTAATAATAAATACCATCTGTATGCTGCCAGGACCAACAGATTTCGTAGAGGCCATCCTGGATATTGGGCAAAATTACAGGG
>NW_024847472.1:0-1006 GCF_019175285.1 Sceloporus undulatus
TTGTGGGAAATGTTTTTCTATGAAGTCAGTCCTAGTGACACATCAGAGAGTCCACAGAGGAGCGAAGCCACACAAATTCCAGAAATGAACTAACATTATATTTATCAAGAAGCAAAACAAAGAATATATTTTAAATCTTGTGGTGATAAGAAAAAGCCCTTGTGATTTCGTGTTTTAGGTTTGTGTGTCCATGTGCCTGTTTATGTTTTTCAATTATATTTTGTTATTTTGAGGTTTTAATTGCCTTTATTATAGATTATTGCTTTCGTTTATAAATTTGAGTGGGGATTATGGTGGTGGAATAGGTTAGTTAAACAGAGGGGTGGGATTGGTTGCAGGTGGTTAGAACAGTTATGGGAATGATAGCATTTGGAATTTGTTCGATGTTGACTGAAGAAAGTTGGGGACAGGCATTAACAGAAAGGACTAGTTTGTGGGAATGGCAAAGGGGGCCTTGTTATCTGTGGGGCATAGACTGTGGGAATTAGAGGGGGGCAGGTTTGGACGAGTGTGATGTTTTAGGTTTTGGGGTTTTAATGTTTGGTTTGGGGAGGGCAGCTCTGACTTAAACACTGAATTTCTGATTATGTGTTTGCAATAAAGTTTTTGTTGTTTCAACACAGTGGACTCATTGGTGTACAGAAATTCTGCATTTGCACAAAATGTACCCTTTCTTCTCTCCTCAGCCCTCAGCTCCATTCCCAGCCATAAAAACAGAGGCAAACACACCTATATACTCAGAGAGACAGAGCTATATGTACAAAGCAGAGCCTTCCCAGCCTTTTCCTCCAGAGTCCAGCTCCGCAGCTTGGGCTCCATTCCGGAAGGAAGGAAAAAAGGCCGTAGTCTGTCCCTTCTTCCAAAGGCCGACAATGGAATAAATAGCAGCAGCAGCAAAGGCCTTACAATCCTTGCGCATGGTGAGAAGGGGTCTTTGGGGCATCTGAAAGGAATGAAAGAGCCAAGGGAAGAGAAGCATAAAGGGACTGCTGATGTCGGGGGGGGG